>NW_027286952.1:3618701-3643701 GCF_022747635.1 Hetaerina americana | reverse complement strand
TTTCACCCTTTTGAATCGATTGTTTCCATCCCACCTCGCTGAAATCGATTTACCCACGGTTTCCTCCGCTCCTTTTTGTTCCCTCCACTTTAATGAACTTCAGTTTAGCTACTTTAATCCGAGCAGGATTAATGAAATTCACGTTTAAAATGGTTTAAATCATATGAACATCAAAGGCACGGAATTTTTATGATCAGTTCGTAAAAGTTAAAATGTATCCAAAAAAATACTGGGAAAATATTTTGTGTTGACTAATACAATCGCGTATCTCGAGTTGACATGTATTTTTTGCCAATAATTTTATTGAAGAGCCAAATGCATGCTTCATTGAATAGTATGTGGATCAACAGTATAATAGTTTTAGAGCCACAATTTCAAAACGGTAACTCTTACTGCATAGTATTCGCGTATCCAGCTTTCAAGGTGCAGCAATTATATTACGTGTTTTCGGTTAAAATGTGAAAAGGTTCGCTTAAGAGTTCAAAATTAACTGAATAATTATAATTTCTAAGTTTTACATCCAGTTTAAATTAAACTTTAGTCAATTAACTTCGAGCTCGAGATCGAAATCTCACACGAAAGATTTCGTATATGGAATGAATTCCCATTGAGCAAATACGAAATCAACTCTCACACGTCCAAAATTTCTTTTTCCATTTTTTCGCTTGAATCCATCCCTTTATTATGCCTTACAACATCCTATTGTTACTCTTTTCCCTCTTAATTTTTCTTTCCCCTTTCAACTTCGTGAATTTGCGAATCGAAGAGAGGAGATAACAATAGCTTGAGCCACATCTCCTCTTTCCGCTTTCACCCCGAGAGCCACCATATTGCCTCCGACCGAATTCATCCCTTTTATCTCCCCAGCCATGTGTCTCTATCCACTCACTCTATACGTCCATCTCTGCCTTCTTCCCAGAATGATGCCCCCGTTCTATTTCAGACCACGGCCGATATGGCCCCTTTCGGTAAATTGCCTGATTGCGCCCCGTCCGCCTCTCCGCATCGCCGACGTAGACTTCCCCTCCTCCTTTCGATGGTCAGTTATTCTCGCAATGTTTGTAGACTCGCGGTGGTATCCATCCGATTCCTTAATTCGGGATGCACTCTCCCTCTTTCTCTTCTTCGGGCCTCAAGAATGCTAACGAAATTGGTTTTGCCATGGGTCGATTGCCCCCGGGTATCCGCTTACCCTGACCACAATATGCTGCCATCTCCCCTTGAAGCACCCTGCTTGCCTCTGCGCCCCCGCCCCTGGGGCAAAAGTCCTCCCTCACCACCTCCCCCCACGTTAAAAATAAATTTTCTTCTCCTTTACTTATATCCTTCCAATCCAGTTTCTATTCGTGTCTATTTTGGAAATATTTATCGCGATCATGCCTAGTCCATATCTTAGAGGACAAAACTTTGATCACTTAATTATAATATATAGTTCCCTCCAAAGGCGTCAAAAATGGTATTTATCAATACATTGACCATTATAAATTTATTTATTTCACATCGATTTCCTTGTAACTAATTGCTGGTAAAATTACGAGATATTAAAACAGTTTCTCTACCTATTAGTGAAGTTTTTCAGCCCGAGAAGGAAGCCAAAAGAAGGAATATGTCACCGTTGGTTCATTTTTTACTCGTTTTAATCCTTTGGCAGGGTAAGCTCACGAGCAGCTGGGTTTTAAATCAAATGATTAGCACTTTTAATATCGACATATTTGTCCTTGATCAGTAAAATTTAATATTTTATTTCTCTTTAGTTTAAAATTAAGGGTGATAGGAAATAAAAACAAGTATGGGAAAACACTTGAATTTTTTACAAGATGCAAAAATCTAATCAAAAACTAAATATAACGCAATTTTTAATTCTATGCATCTGTACAAAGAACAAAGCAATAGATGTTTTCATGGAAACTAAATGGTTCAAAAGGTATACAGGTTTTGAAGATGATAGAGTTAAATCCTTTTCCATTTTTAAACAATTATCTGTCTCTCCTTAGCCGAAAGTTGTCTTAGCTAATCCCCTTTAGGCTCATTTAATTTCTTAAGAGTTAGGATATGAGAATAGTTTATTAAGAAACCCCTTTTGTAGATATTTTTTCAATTTTCTTAAAGCAAATCGATGCCTAGTATTATTACCTACTTTGAATTCTTCATTAAATTATTTTATCCTAAAAACTTGTTGCATAAATTATTTACTAAACAGTAAATATTATTGGAAATAAGTGTTCTAAATAAATAATTTATTTCAAAAATATTGCAAACATGCATTTTATTTTGATTAGCAAAACCTATCTTTGCATATGTTGCTCTGTTTATTTATTGGAAAAAGTATTTTTTATCTCATGATGTGGATAACATAAAGCGTTTTATTCGTCTACTTTAATTTAACAGTATTTCGGAAATAATCATAATATATTCCTTACACAGTATAGTTATTACTAATACCCTACTTCGAATATTCAGTTATTGCCATTTTATTGCCTCGCTAATGCATCATTCCATTTTATACCACGCACGCACGCACACACACACAAACACACACACACCCTAGCCGTTGCCTCTCCGCTGTATTTTTAATCGTTTATGACTACCACTCATGTTTTTACAACAATTCATTCGGGCCTAAAAGGTAATTATTTTGTAAAGCGCTCTCTATTTGTTGTTGTTTTTGGATAGATCTTGGACTAAAGCCAGTATTTCCACGCAATTTACGTAAATGGGAGAGAGTGGCACTTCTAAAATATATATTTTTATTCGAATATTCTTATAGCTTTCTTGGAGTTGCAACGTCAATGTTTTCCATCCAAAATCTTTTTAAGTTTAACAGCTCTGGCTATTTTCATAATTTTACCTATAATAGTGGAATTATATCCTAAATAGGAAGCTTTCTGCAAACTTATTTATTTTCACATCCTTAAACGCTTATTACTTTACCTTATTAATTACTTCGAGGGAAATGGTCTTATTATTTTTACTTATGATAATAATTCCTAAATAAAATGTTTCTCAAGCGCTTTTGGTACTCATAACGACAGCCGAGATGATTATTAGATAGTAGTAGTGTTTAGTGGAGGCGACCGACAGCTAAGGTCATTTGCGCCACTAGGAATGGATGGGAAAGGATGAAGGGTGGAGAGAAGAAACCCACCGTTGGTATTAGCCTCCTCTTGTCAAAAGGCGCCAAGGGCTCCGGTGGCTATCGCACTACCTTCCCACCCTTCATCCTTTGCTGTCCATCCCTAATGGCGCACATGACCTCAGCTGTCGGTCGCCTCCCCTAAATGCACTACTACATTTATTAGAGAAATAATAACATTCAATACTGAATTCTGAGTGACATGATATAGTACATTCATCATTCAACACAGTAAATTTCCACACTCCTAATATTTTGAAACATTTTCTAGTGTTAATTACATCAAATACTAAATGAAATATTCTATTTTCTATATTTAAAGATATATTAATGAATTCTGAATAGAAAGGGGATGGAGCTCCCTGGGTAGTTAAATTTAGTTCTCTCCGTTACCAGAAGTCCATATAAATATCGCCATCTCAACTCTATCGTGCCACTCACAGTCTCTTTTTCAAAACCTCTCACGCAGGCCGAGGCAGATCATGGTTCCAAATCCCCTCCCTCACCCTTTCGCCATCCTTGGGCCTTCTTGCCTCCTCCGCGACGTCTCCTATCCCGCCCTACCCTCCAAACATCTCTTCCGCTTTACCCCTGAACCCACATCCTCCGCCGAAACTACTTCTCGTTAACCCTTCGTCCTTCTCATCCTTCCGCGGATCCCTGCCCTCGAAGGATTCCGTCCTTTTCCTACGTTCCATAATCCTTCTGTACGGAGAATTTCATGTACCTCCCCATTCTATCAACACTCAACATTTCTTGCGTCACTTCTGAAATTTCTTTGGTAACAGATCCATCGTATTTAGCATTATGGCAAGGGTCGGAAATTTATTTTCACATCCAATGCTGGTTCACCACGTGGCACCAACCAGTGGTTCTCATAGAGTGCAAGAAGAATCTTTGCTTCGAATTTGTAAGGGAATGCGTCAGTATGGTAACTTTTCTAAAGAAATAAATAAAAGTTCAAAGCCGAATATTTCACAGCTTTTAGGATGGTGATTGGTTTTATTTGGGTCACCACTGGAATTTCCCCTTCTCTGCTTGCGCCTTGAATTCTTGAAGATGAAATGATTTCTAAATTTGTCGCCCAGGGTCATTCCCGGGGAATAACGAGTGGAAGTTCTAGTTTTGGTGCCAACGACCGTAGTCTACGGAAATTTGGAAGAGTACGCTACAAACACACCTAACGAGATCCATCCTTTAACCCATTCAGGAGAATCAATTTATAATTGCTGGAGATGATTGATGAGGATACTCTGTAGGAACAAAATCCAATTCAGACGGACTGAGAGTTATTAAGTGCGTAAAGATTAGCGACCGCCTGGGCATTTCCAGATTTCCGTAAAACCCCGAACTTTATCGGACATTTCCCCGCGCGGTAATTAAACATCGCCTATTTCTAAAACGTCGCTATCCGAATAAATATATGTATATATACATATTTTTAAATTCGTGATCTGCTGGATTCCACCTTCCCCACCTCTCCTGTCTTCGTCCTTTGTGTGTGTTCCTATCCCTTTTCCTTATATCTGTTTCTATATAAATGAGTGTTTGTTCGCCGTTTGGCGGGATTTCGTGTTTGAATGTGTATATATACATGCATATATATACATACATACATATATATATATGTATACATATATATATGTGTGTGTGTGTGTGTGTGTGTGTGTGTGTGTGTGTGTGTGGGTCGCGGTAGTCCAGGGGGTAGGGCGTTGGATTACTGACCGGACGTTCGCGGGTTCGATTCCCGGGAAAGGCACTCTGGGCCCCTGCAGCTCCACCCAAGCTATGTGAATTTTCGGGTACCAGGTCTTCCTGGGAAACCATAACCGACACAGGGAAAGTAACTGGCCCCCCTACCCTGATGTGTGAATTTCACACGCCTTATAGGGCTAGTACTGGGTGAACTCTACCATCACCTACCAAACCGACCTTCGGGTTGACTACTGTGTTTATGGTTTATATATATATGCACACATATATTTATAATGGGCTGACACAATATAACACAAATAGAAAAGAATAGCAACATTTGAAAGGACACTCACATGGTAAATTGTTCGAGCTTTTGGCCCTCTCAGAGGCCTTCTTCAAGTGAGACTTTCACTTGAAGAAGGCCTCTGAGAGGGCCGAAAGCTCGAACAATTTACCATGTGAGTGTCCTTTTAAATGTTGCTATTCTATTCTATTTGTGTTATATTGTGCCATCCCATTTTATATATATATATATATATATATATATATATATATATATATATATATATATATATATATATATATAATTCCCCCAGAGGCGCGATCTCTGTTTTTTCTTCTATATTTATTGATATCAGCCTTCCACGATAAAATCCATCAAAAGTCTGCGAGCGACACTAGCAATACCGACGTCACCGAACTCGATCAAATCTGATTAAAATTTATGTGGAAGCGGATGGAGAAGGATTTTTTGAGGCAGCAGGGGAGTGAGTTCCCTCAGTTCCGAAGGGCGCACTTTTTTAAAGGGACCCCTTTTCCATCCACCACCACGATAAGGAAAGGGATAAGGAGTGGAAGAAGGAAGAGAGATGAGCCTTTTCGTTCATTCCTATACGGTCTCTTTTTCCCTTTCGGTAATGTTGGTGACCATCTCCCTCATCCGAGGCATCTTTATCACTGCTTATAACTCCCCCGCCCGATCCAACTGGCCGAACTTAACCCTCTTGCACCGATTGCATGCGGTACTCACCCATTATTTCTCCCTCCGGCCGCATTCCTGCGCTTTGCTTGGGCCAGTTCGCCATATGTTCTCCCGCTCCTCTTTATTTTGTCCGATTATATTTCTTATGTCGCGCATTGTTTCCGCCCCTTCCTTATTCCTTCAACATTACACTCTAAAGTCTTTTTCTTTTCTTTTGGCCAATGTCTTTCTATTGCTCATTCCATTTCCACTCACCACACCAAAAATATATGGACCGCCATCACTGCAAGGTGCCCCGGAAGAAAATGAAGTCCAGTTTTCCTCCCTCTCTCCTTAGAAAGCTCGAATGCATCTCATATACTTAAGCATGAAAGGTGATGGTTTGAAATGGAGGAGTAGGAGAGCGATGAGCTACTGTGGGGCGGCGAAGATCGGAAGGGCTGGTTGCGGAAGGGGATCTCTGATCCTCTACGCCAGAACCTTTACTCCCGTCCACCCATCCGCCCTTTCGTCGTCACTCTATTTCTCCTCCTTGACTCTCTCTCACCATCCCCTTCAAACACAAGGCGGGCCTCGCCGCCGGCCATCGGCCGTTCCTCGTCACCCTTTACGTTCTCTCCGCACTCCTCTATATTTCCCGACCTCACAGCACAAGTTGTGGCGAATGGCTTAAAGGCGTGCGCCATTTTCCCCACGTGAAAACCCAATAATCCCCCAACCCAATAATCTTACATTCATTCAGCTGGAGGCTCAATATTTAATCTTCTTTCAGCACACATGCTAACCTCTCGATTTATGCATGGAATTGTTGTCAAATTTATCGAAGGCATATTTTCAGGTATTACCTTGTGAAGTTTAAAGAAAATGAAAATTAGCTTAGAAGTTTATCATCTTGTTACGATACTTCTCATACTGGAATATTTTATAAACTGGATATTTTATTAACGAAAATATCTAACGCTAAGCAAATGTCAAGAAATTAACATGAGAGTTTTGTTAGATATTAACCAAAATTCAACTCACGTGAAATTTATTTCAATTGTGGCATTTTCATTTTTTTTTTAATTTTTTCCGAATATGAAATTACTGAGATATATATCAAATACTTACCGAGAGTTTCATTTTGAGTTTCTATTATTTCTGGCTGTACTTGATTTATTGTGGTCAATTAATTGTTAATTTGCGTTTCAAGCTGCAGGAATTGAGATGTATCATCTCCTTGCAATCTCCCATTTCAAAACTATGATAACTGTGAAGACATATTTCATGTAGAGAATGAAGAATGTAATTTAAAAGAAAAATTTCTGAAAGTTTTACAGTCTCCAAGGTAAATTATTTGTGATTGGTCAGGTTGTCCTGATATCACCTTCAAAACTTTAATACGTCCGCATTCAAACCTTCCACTTAGATACAAACTTCATTCCGAAAGTGAATGATTAGCAATTCAAGCCAATGCATACATATTATCGTTTGAGTGTCCAAAATTACATCAATTTAAACAACCCTAATTTTTTATTCATTTAGTAGTTTAATCTATTGGTATAAATTACAGATGTCTTTTGGTAACCTAAAATGAGTCATTAATATAATTAATGAGCTTGAAGTTACAACTTTGGCAATTCCTAACTATCTGCTTGAGACTAATTCTACCATCGGGCAGTGCACTATGTGATACTACTTAATAACATTTATGTATTAATTAGAGCAACTTTAACCTTAACTATTGATACTCAGATATTCAAAAGTATTTTTAAGTATAGAAAGGAGACTTTTATATCAGCAAATGGATGGAATTAATTTAGCTACTTCTAAACACTCCGGTGAAGGAACGGACCCTAGTGTCGGTGCGGTACGTAAGGATATAATTTACAGAACCCTAAGCCAAACTGCATGTAAAATAAACACAAGATTGCAGAGAAAATGTCCTTTTGTTGCGCAGCATAGGCCTTCTCTGGAATATGTAATATGAGTTGAATAATAGAGTTTGAGTATATTGCTGGACCTAAATTCAGAAGTCTGGGTTTTCTTCGCCCATTTGAAAAATATTTACCTGAACTATACTGACAAAAGGGATTAAAAATTAAATGATCTAAAAGAACTAATTTCGTATTAAAAATGGAACTTCTTACTGTATAATACTATTACCTTATTTCACCAATTTATCTTAAAATACTTTTTTACTTTAAGTACAGCAAAGTAAATTCAAATTTTTATTTTGTGTTAATCATTATTGTCCTTTTAAATATAAATACCAGATGACTCTTGTAATTAAATTGCAAATCACATAGAAACCATACCATACATGAGAGTATTATTATGTAGACCTAATGACTCTGGCCAGAAAATACAGAATAAACCAACTATAGTGGATAAATATTTTAACATATGAGGAATATATACATATCTGTGATTTTCGAAGTCTCTTTTAAAGATGCCATGATTTTTAATGAAAAACATAAATATTTCGGCGTTCAGCGAATTGGATACTTGAATAAAATGCCTTCTTCACATGATAGAAGCATTGTGCTACAGTACAGTATTGTGATACATTTTATAAATAATATAGTATATGGCAGTCCATCTTTAAGATTATCTTTTGATGTAGACCTACGAAGGACGCTCATTTTCAGAGCTTTGGCTGACAAGACTAGACATCTGACACTAGTATAAGCCACTCTTATTTTCCACACATTTCTTTCCTCCCTTTTTTCCATCCAATACGCCTATTCTATTCTGGCCCCTCCGATGTTCGCTAAATACTCTTCCCTCTTTTTAAGTCTCCAACAACCCTTTGCTTATTAGAATGTTCTGCATTCATCTTTCCTTCTTCCTTTATATTTCTCCCAACAATCTGCTCTCCTCCTCCGCCATGCCAAGCACTTTCTCGTCTGTTTTCCTTTCTATCCATTACATCTTTTTCATTCTTCTCCACAACAAATTTCAAAATACTTGTATATGATATGGCCTCAATGGCCAAGTTTCAACGTCGTACGAAACCACAATCCATTTTTAGGTCATGACAAGACTTTTCTTAGCATCCATACCCCACGTTTCTGTCATCAATTTCCTCCATGTGAAAGTTTCTATGCCTTATGTAACTCATCTTCTCTTTCCTTACTAGTATGACCATCTTGGTTCAAAGCACATCTAAGACTCGTTAACTGTTGTACCTGTTCTAATTCATAGACCTTTATAATAATTAACTAGTTTCTAACCTCAAAAGTCAACGTTTAACTTAGGTTTCCTCGTTATCAAAGATCGTTATCATAATAAATGAACTTCCACAAAGTTGAGGCTGAAACTATTGAGATGATCGTTATCATATTTAAACCATTTTACATATTGTCCACGAAAATATTTTAAGGAATTGTTCACTGAAATGACCACCATTTGTGCCCAGTCTTTTACCAATCTTAGTGGCCTGCTTGTAAATAATATATAATTTTGTTCGTAGGACCAGTGGGTGAAATTTATTTCAGTAACCAATTTGGTCCAATAGTTTTAATTCTGAAATTTTTCGTACCAAAAGGATGAACCCATCTTGGGTAATATTAAAAGATAATGTATTCACCTGACTCGTCTCATCCCTTATTTTAAATTCAGCCTTGAATTTGAAACATTGAAACTTCAGTTGAACTTTGAGTTTTTGATGAAAACAATTATTGAAATTTTGAGGTCTCTCATTTATATTGTTTCAAGTCAGGATTTCTGTAAACAATCACACCCTATTCTTCATGTCTACCCCTCTCACCCTAATTTCGACTTTCCTCATAAAGTTTAAAGATCTGCCAAAATTAAGCACTTAAATCCTAATATATTTTTTTAAACATAAATATTTTGAGTTGAATTTAAACCTTGAAACTATTATTTGGTTCAACAAGACGACGACGGTGTAACTAACATTGCTTGTGCCAATTCGAAAGAATTAGCATAGTATCCTAGACAAACGCAACTTGCATGATAGTTGTGTTTATGCAGTTGCATAAGTTGCAGGCGTTAAACCCACGCTGTAACGCACGTGCCTTGAGGTGACGACGCAGCGACGACTATTAACCAGTGGTTTTCAAGTTTCCAACCTGGGGACGTATTTGGAGATCCACAGATAAACCACGCCTTATTTTCTTGATGCGATAGTGATGCTAAAGGCTACTGAACTATGCGTGAGTTTCCCGCGCCGAAGGTTATAGCATCAGGTGTATTTTACCCTATCTCACTGACTTTTTAGGAGAGGATTTTGGTTCAAGTGGTACATTGCTCGTTAAAACTTCACACGAGTAAATTTTACCTGTAATGAGATTAGGAATTGGTACTCTGCTCCATTTGCAGTCACGTACGCAAGTATTGGCAATCGCAAACTTCTTCGTCGAATATATTCTTTTTTTAATATTTATCTTAATTAAGTTATAAGGGGTTCCAAGATGTAATTTTGCCATGAAACTATAAAACTGCTGGTAAAATATTATTGGAAGCGTTTCAGGGAAAAAGTAAAGATATGCGTGAGGGAAAGTGAGGAGGTCGAGTTCTATTTCCGGCGGATATGACCTTTTAAAGGCATTCATAATATGCAGGTGAATTGACCGTGCCTCGGAAAGAGCTGAATAAGCTCCTATAAAAATGGCAGCCCCCAGCCTATTGGCTTTGAAGGATCCAAATTTAAGGGCCATATATAAATATGGTTCCAACCTTGTTTATATGCCTAATAACTAATTAGTTCCCCGACAAAATTCATGACATCAAGCAAAACGCATCAAACAATTTTATGATCATCGACAACTTTATCCTCCCTTTACTCCAACCCCGTCCTTTGATCTTGCCCCGCCACCTGTTTAACGTGCAACTTCCTCGGGAAGCCATATAATGGCATTTGAAAGGAGGTGTTACCTTTCATACCTCGTCGTAAAGGGAATTACGCAAGCCTTATCGTTATAGGCCATTACCCGTCCGAGCCCACATACACACACTTAAATACAACGGCGTCGATGCCCCTCCCCCTTCAAACAGTCTTTCTCGTAACTTTCATTCTGCCCCGACCCCGCCCCCACCCTGTGCCCCCACACCCTCTCGAAATCCTCCCACACCCTCGGAACGGATTCGGCCAAAAACCCCCCTCCAATGATTCGAGCGGGGGAGAAAAAGTTTTCCCGACTGACAGATGTATCAAAGTCTTCCTCACCTCCCTTTCCGCTCTCTCCACGTCCGATTTCCTTTTTCCTTCCTCGAGACACCTTAACAAACACTGTCTACGTTCTGGAGAGACCTTGACTGTACCCAACGCCTTCCGTCTCTTCTCTATCTCCTCCGTACATTCTTATCTTTTATAATCCCTTCTCGATTTATTTATGACCTCATGCGTACTTCCATTCTTCACGGGGATGGATGGAATAAAACTCGGCCCAGAAGTCGTGAACTCTTCAAAACTGTCACCAGTTTTATCGCATTTCGAGGTCGTATCACGTTTGAAGCCAACCTTTCACTCATACCTTTGAGCTTGTTGGGAAGGGGGAGCACAAGGGAACATTCACGAGCACACACACACACACACGCGCACGCGCGCCAGTTCATGCGGAATCATGACCATTCGCACGCACTCACACACACATAAACACACGCACACTCTCTCTTTCAGGGCCCACGTGCAGCATAGTCCCCGTCTCTCTATGCTTTCATCCCTGTTTCACTTCACTACCCGTATTCCCTCTTTCGACCCGTCCCCCTCACCCTCCTGCCACCCTCCTCTTGGTTGCTCGTATCACGGGAAGGTTAAATCCGACGGGAGGCCTGCTGGACCCGACGCGGTAACATCTTTCCACCATGCGATCGCCAGAATATACATCCACGCCGCCCCCTTTCCCTCTCCTCCCTCTCATCGATTTCGAATGTTTGCAAATAGGCCCTTCCCTGTTGCCCGGAATGCCCACCGTCTGCCTGACTGGGACACTCAAACGCTTGTGTTTTTATTTTCTCTTCGTCCTGGAAAAAAAATATCCTGATGAACGTGGTCCGAAATCTGTGAAGCAAAGGGGATTTTATGCAGTAAGAAAAATGTGCGACCGTGCGTGACAACACGCGGATTCGGTGAATTTTCCGTTTCCATATCGGAACACCCAGACGGGTGGGCGAAATTTTATGACCAGTTGAAAAAATATTAAGTTTTCCGCAGCTGACAAGAGAAGAATGATGTTCCGTATTATTTTTTTTTAGAACATTTCAATATTTTTTGGAAAATAATTTTTGTTTTACGTGAATTATATCTTCTTTCAGTTTAGTCTAGATCACAAGAAAGTACGCAACAAAATCTATTGGCTAACGGTCCGAGGATATTTATTACTATGGAAAAATAAATATTCGGCTACATGTTGTTCTCCAACACTTTATCATCCTCCATCAAAGACTCTAAAAAAGCAAATGTCGACATAATTATTTCAGTTTTACAATTGTAATTTCTTTTAAAAAATAGTCAGTTTGAAAATGTTTGCACAAATTTCACGATTTGCTTCTTCACAAGCCAGAAAAAAAAACGCAAAAGCACTTTAAAATAAGTGAAACGGTTTAAATCCTATAGATGCTGACTCCATATTTCTCTTTTTCTTCCCCATGGGCTGCAAACCCTGTTTTGCTCTCCCACTTAGGTAAACACTGCCGAGAAGAACAACGTTCCCAGTGGCTCCACCTTCATTATGAAGAGGAGCAGAATGGGAAGAACTCACGTTGAAGAGGGCAAGTGCTATCACGAGACCCCACTCAAAACTACTCGGGAGTCCGCTTGAGGAGGCGCGGAGGGAGAGGGGGGAAGGGTTTAGGAGAGCTGAGTGGGGAGACAGCACTGGATTCTCGACACGAAACTTAATTGAGACACTTTTTTCGCTGCAAAGACCGTCGTTGTATTATCCTTCATTTCAACCAGCTTATTATAACTCGCCTCTGCCCAGACAAAGGTGACCTCACAAACGGTGAAGAAACGTTCGTCCACAGTCAAGTAAACAGTGACACGAGGCAAGAGAGAGAGAAAGAGAGAGAGAGTGGAGGGAGATGGCGAGACGTACTAGGAGACGCTAGTTCGGAAGATGAAGGGTGGGTGGGAATGAGGGAGGCTGTGAAGGTGGTCGTTGCGAGGCGGATGGGGTGCAACTCCTCTGTCCCCTCCACCCCACCGCTTCCTATTACCCAACCCTTCACCCCGCCACCGATATACGAGTGAGAACACACACGCACGCACGCTCAATCACACACGCACGACTCTGCCCACCCACGCACACCCACCCCCTTCCTTTTCCCCATAGTTCTCTGGAAGATTTTGCGAGCCAACGAACCGAGTAACGACCGGTCAAGCTTTTTCATTCCCAACGAGCTCCCTCCACCTCGGGGTCTCTTTCCGTCCCCCTTTCCTCATCCTGCTCCGACCTCCCTTTTCCCGCGGCCAGTCAATCCCTTTGGCCCGAGCTCCCCCCCCCTCCTGCAGTCCGCCCAACCTTCTTACTCCCCTCGTCGGAGCAGCACATTCCGGCCACAAGACCACCGCCTTCTCCTTCCCCTCCCTCTCACCCACGCCCCCTGAGCTCCTCTCCCACGTAATCCCCACACCCGTAGCTTTTTCTCCAACTAATCCTAGATTCCTCGAAGCCATCATCCGTTCCTTCTGGAATGAAAGCACCTTGTAATCGGGATGAAACTTTCAGCAATTGTTCTTCTTATTTCCTTGCGAATCGTGTCATTCCATTTCAAAATGGTCCGACAAATCCATCCCCTCACTTGAATCCCCCGAAAAATGGTTCATCACGATTGTTCCTTTCACCGTCTCCACGTTTAATAAATGTTAGTTTGAAAATTGCCGCAAAGAGTTGTGCGCATGAATTTGAAGTACTGGATATTCCTGGATATAAGGAAAAGGGATAGGAACACACGTAAAGGACAAACACAGAATAGGTGGGGAGAGCGGAATCAAGCAGATAACGGATGTAAAAAATACTGCCTTGACAGGGATTTGAACTCCGGATCTTTTCACTTGCCGGGCGGAGGCTCTTAACCTCTGTTTCTATTTAAATGAATATTTCTTCGCCGTTTGGCGGGATTTCGTGTTTGAATGTGTACTAGGCCAATGCGGCTCGTCTCTTCTTCTGACTATGCGTGTCACGAAACGCACTGTTCTTATCCTATATGATGTTGTATGATTCCTTTAATACTATCCTTCCCTCTGTGTGGCTAGTCTATTTCTCCTTTGATGGGTGAAACAGCTCCCTAACGCCATCTCTTGACCAAAGAATCGGGGCACTTGGTTGCATAAAGCATCGCAGATCTAATTGTAAATTACGTTTCCTTGATAGCTCAAGTGGTTAAGAGCCAAGTGGAAAGATCCGGAGTTCAAATCCCCATTTAGGAAATATTTTTACATCCATGATCTGCTTGATTCCGCCTTCCCAACCTCTCTGTGTTTGTCCTTATTGTGTGTTCCTATCCCTTTTCCTAGTATCTGTTTCCATATAAATGCGTGTATATATATATATATAAATATATATATACATATACATATATATATATAAATATATATATACATATATATATATATATATATATATATATATATATATATATATATATATATATATATATATATATATATATATATAACCTTCTAAGACCCTCCCCCTCCCTCAGTACTAATAGTAATACAGAGTTAGGCAAAATGAATTACATAGAATTGAACAATACATTGAGGCGGGCAACAAATAAAGCAAAAGGAGCATGGCGGCAGACGCAGTGCGAGGATATGGGTAATCTGCAGAGGAAGGGTGAAATCGGTGCGCTATACAGCAAAGTTAAATCTTTATCGGGAAGTAAGAAAGGGAGATCTATTCTAAAAGTTAGAGATAAGGCGGGTAAGATAATAGTTGACACAGGAAAGATCCAAGACAGATGCAAGGAATATACGAGGGTCATCTGGAAAGTAGTACCCGTTCGTGAAATAAAGACACAAAAGTAAATATTAACAAACATAAAAAATTTTATTTGAAAGAGGATACTTTAAACTACTTCTCAACATAATCTCCAAGCAAATTAAGGCATTTGTCATAACGTGTGACAAGTTTCTGTATTCCTGCTGCATAGTCCTTCGCCGCCAGCTCATTGAGATACGCGAGGGACCCATCTTGCACAAATTTTTGCATAATGCAGATGGTGTTTAACAATTTCATGAACAATTGTTCGAGAAACATTGGGAAAATGCTCACAGATGTCATCAATTGTGACGCGCCGATCGTTCCTCACGAATTCGTCAACTGAGCTCACCAGTTGGTCTGTAATGACAGACGGTCTCTCCGAACGCTCATCGTCGTGTGTGTTCCCCCTCCCCATGTTGAAGTTGCGACACCACCGCCGAACAGACGACTCGTCCATTACATTGTCTCCATACACCTCCTTTAATTGGCGATGAATATCACATGGGCGAACGTTTCTTGCATCGAGGAATTTAATCACTGCCCTCACTTCACAACTGGCGGCGTTCTCAATTTTTTTAAACATTGTAAACAATCACAGAAACAACACAGGCAATGCTAGCGTCACGCAACTTGGCTCAGAGAAGGCAGACAAGCCACTGAAGCTATCTGACCTCGTCCAGCGGCTACTCGCGTCGTCAGCACTTCATGCGGCACGAACGGGTACTACTTTCCGGATGACCCTCGTATAAAAGAAAAGGAACATGAGATAGAGGAAGATAGCTTAGGTCCAGGCCAACTAGACGATGAGACATAAAGGGCATTAATGGAGATAAAACTAAATAAGGCCGTGGGGGTGGATAACATTCCCGCGGAACTATTAAAAATTTTTAGGAAAATGTGGGAGGAAGAGGCTATATGAGCTGATTCGTAGTATCTGTGAGGAAGGAATCTGGCCGGAAGACTTTGTGAGATCAGTTGTAGTTCCTATTCCGAAAAAGGTAAAGGCTACATCATGTGAGGACTACAGGACGATAAGTTTGATATCCCACGCAGCTAAAGCTGATCCAAAGGTCATTAACAAAAGAGTAGAGAGCGGGGAAATTGGTTACTCAGGGGATGATAAGTTTAGGTTTAGCAAGGGGAGAGGTTCGCGTGATGCCATTGCAGTAATGACATTATTAGTCGAGAGGAATAAAGAATACTACAAGTAGGCATTTGCCTGTTTCTTAGATTTCGAAAAAGCGTTTAATAGAGTGAATTGGGAAAAACTTATGATTAAATTGAAGAAAATAGGAATAGATTGGAAGGAAAGGAGGTTAGTCCGCAACCTTTACATGTCTCAGACTGCTCAGGTGCGGGTGGGAAACGGGGAGTCAGGATGGGCAGTGCTAGGAAGGGGTGTAAGGCAGGGTTGCCCATTATCGCCGTTGCTGTTCAACCTGCATGCAGAGGAAATGATCAAAGAGGCATGGGAAGAACTCGAGGTAGGAATGAAAGTGGGCGGGGAATTCGTAAAATCAGTTAGGTTTGCTGATGACCAAGCTTTAGTTTGTCAGTCAGCCAAGGGGCTGCAAGCATTGCTGAGTGAATTGGAAATTCAGTGCGACAGGTATGGGATGAGAATCAATATTAATAACACAAAGGTAATGCGATTTTTTAGAAAGAAAAAGGCCAAGCTTAACATTAAAATAGGATGGCAAAAACTAGAGCAGATAGAGCAGTTTACGTATCTCGGTAGTGTTTTGGACCAACACGGTCAAAGTAGTCGGGACGTAAGGAGAAGAATTGCGCTAGGCAAAGAGGCTTTCACAACGAGGATGGAGTTGTTGACAGGGACTTTGAGTAAGGATGTTACGGCGCGAAAACGTGGTCATTGAAGCAGGAGGATAGACGTAGACCGGAGGCTATTGAAATGTGGGTGTGGAGAAGAATGGAGAAGGTGAAATGGACAGAGAAGAAAACAAATGAGGAAGTTTTGGTATAGTGGGTGAAGAGAGGGGTTTGTTAGGAGCAATCCTATGGAGGCAGGAAAAGTGGCTGAAGTGGGTATTGACCGACAGCGGGATGTTGAAGACTGTAATTTAGGGGAGAATGTTGGACAAACGAGGAAAGGGAAGGAACAGGATAGGGATGCTCGACGGGATGAAGGGAGGTAGAAAGTACATAGAGCTGAAGAGGGACCTGATGTTGAATAGGACGTTATGTTTTGCTAGGGGCCACAAATTATTTAATTAGTAATTACGTCCATCCAAAAACCTACCTTAACCGGTAGATTACCTAATAATAATAATTTGCTTGTGTGTATATGTATATATATACACTACATAAATGTATATAGTTAATATGAATGGTTTAATTGAATTCTGAAATTAATTATTAATAATGCCTTTTAGTTAGGTCTCAGTATAGCAATCAAAAAGAGTTTGTGAAGACGTAGTCAGGCTACACGTTTGATGCGAAGCATATATCATAGGGAAGAAATCTTCATTAAAAGAAAGGTGACCAGTAAAAATAATTCATCTGTAGAAACAACTGGAAAAGATACGGAGCTTTTCTGTGTGCCTACATGGAATTTCTAAGATCTTTTTAGTCAACGCTTCAATGAAAAATATTTTTCTTCAGTGTTTGGTGGTCATATTTCCAAACCATTTTAACGATTTGTTAGGCGATCAAGTGGATCCGTGATATGAAGCTAGAAGGCGTGAAGCCCTCGTGTTGACCCATCACTTCCTCCAGAGCTATCATCTTATCTACATTCAAGCGACGTGGCCGGTCATCTTGAGTAAAGCGATCCATCAATTCCTGTCGATCCCCAAGTCGATCCCAAAGAAGAATAATGGACTCTCGAGGGCGCCGTCCGCATCCACTACCCCTCTCCCATCTGCCCTCCTCGTTTCCTCCCCCTCTCTCTTTTCCTGAAAATCTGCTCGAAACATGACGTCTGATTCTTATTGTCATGGACAAATACGATATATGTATATTTATATGTATACATATTATATATTATATATATTATATAATTTATATATATGTATAATATATATATTTATTATATATATATATATATATATATATATTTATATTATATATGTATTATATATATACATTTATATACGGAAAAATTCACTCACACGAGCGGCACAATAATGGGACTGCACAACAGAACACCAATAGAAAGCAACATTCAACATTTAAAAAGACACTCACCCGGTAAATTGTTCGAGCTTTCGGCCCTCTCAGAGGCCTTCTTCAAGAGAAGACTCTCAATTGAAGAAGGCCTCTGATAGGGCCGAAAGCTCGAACAATTTACCGTGCGAGTGTCTTTTTAAATGTTGCTATTCTATTCTATTTGTGCTATATTGTGTCAGCCAATTATACGAGGCCTCGTATATGTATATGTATATATGTATATGTATATATATATATATATATATATATATATATATATATATATATATATATATATATATATATATATATATATGATTTGTACTCCCAAACTTCTGGGATCCTTTAATGCCTACCCTGGAGTATTAGCAACACTTATCGCTGCCATGTTGAAATAAACATCGACAAGGTCAAAGCATTGAAATAATAACTAAACCATAAAATTAGAATTGATGTGATGTAAAGGAGAGGAACAGGGTGTTTAAGTGGGGGAAGAGTGCGCTTGCCGCGGGAGGTGTGATGACGAGAGGAAGAGAGGGTGAGAAATGTTTGGTTCAAATTGCTGCGGAGATCATATGGCAAGGTGAGGGTAAGAGATGAGGGGCGAGAGTGGCTGAGATGCTTCAAAACATCAAAAGAGTTCTGCTAGATTTTAGGGGAAAATTGTAACCTTTAGAAAAAGACTAAGAAATCAATCACAGAGAAGATCGTTAGTCATTCAAAAACTATGAAAGAAGGTCGGTCAAAATGATCGAAATAGCCTGGGTGTGAACCACCGCTGTACTAGACTAATAATGGGAAAGAGAAAGGGATAAAGAACCCAAGTATAATCGTAACACGGAGATTACTATTCGGATCTTGTTATATGTCGGAGAAGAAGAAGAACTTAAGAAAAGATCAATGGAAAATAATTCTAGCATTAATTGATTTGACTGCTCTTTCTTAACTCACACCATCCATGATCACAAAAACTAGCATTAAGCGCCACAAATATTTAAGTAAATTTATTATTACCATATGTCATTCTAATTGTTAGCCCATCACGTGTAACTCTGGTTATAATATGAATACTGACCTCAAAACCTCTTGCTACATACATTCATGGTGGCTGTTGTTTGGAAGTTGTGACATGGATGCAGATACATGTATTAATTGGCATGGATGTTAATATTTTAACGACCGATACACCATCGATTGGTCTTTCTCTCTCCCCCGTGAATCACTTTTAAGTGTCCCATTTGGGGTGATCAGCGGTTCCTACTTTTACCGTCCGTTTTGTTTTCCCGGAAGAGTCGCCTTGGCGGAATCAACGGGCAAACACGGTCCGAATCATAAAAACAAAGTAAAGAGATTGAGTGAGCGTGACGATGGATGGCGAGAAAGGCGATGGATGGCGGGATGGCTCGCGTTAGGAGGAAGGAGTGGGATCTTGGGGTGAGGTGGACTTGGAAGGAAATGGCCGTGAAATAGGGGCGTTGTAAGCAGCGAGGATTTTTGAAAGGTGGGGGGGGAGGGCTAGAAAGAGGGGGAAGTGGACAAGGGAAGGGTGCTGCTGACTAATGGCATCGGCCGCCAGGTGACACTAGTGACACCTCCATGGCGCGCTATGCGTCTCCATCACAAGGATATGGATCGCACGAAAACTGCTGTTTCCTGCTCGTACTCCCCTCCCTTTCCCACCCTCCGCACACCCTCCTCCCACCTTCCCTCATCCCAGGGGTTGCTAATTTATTCTCGTCCATCTGTTTTGATCTCACTTTGGGTTTTTGAGGGATTTATGATCCTTTCCCGGCAGTGCATTTTCCGGTGCTACAGTGACGAGGAATCGCAGAGTGCGGGGGAACGGATGTTCGCCTTAACGAAGTTATTCACTTCAGATCCCTGTCACATTAGCACCATACACATATTAGAGCTGAAAAATTATACAATGCTGCTGGTTATTAGACCTGACAGATTATTTCAAAACCTATAAAATGCGCACTTAATGTTTGAACTACTTGAGTAAAAGTTTACTTTTAAAATGTTTTAAATTCACGCAAATACAAGTTAATTAGCTTATAGGTATATTTTCGTGAGCTTAAAACTAAACAATTAAATTCAAATTTTATTTTAGGTGGCCAATGTACAGTAAATTTTCCTCTCCTAATGTTTTCAAAATAAACTCTGTGTCCTTCCCCGTCTGTGTTTTGAACTGGGGAAACACAGAAGGATGGAGAGTGTGTCTGACATGCTAAAAACGCTGGAATCTCTACAAAGTAGAAGAAAAATAAGTAAACTCTGTGGAATGTTCCGCATTCTGAAGGGAGAGAAAGCTCGGGCAGATCTTAGGAAAGAGGCGGGGAACCCAAATTTTATAGGGAGTAATGACCACAAATTCAAGGCACAATGCCGGGCACAAAGAACAAATAGAAAAAAAATGTCTCTTCTAAATAAAAAAATTGTTGATTGGAGCACCTTACCTGCAAAACTATTCGAGCCCTTTCCCAACAGAGTGCATAAGAAAATATGTAAGGAATATGTATGCAATGATTTGATTGATGTGTTGTGTATTGTATTATATGCAACAGCTTAATTTTTTTTTAATTATTTTTTTTCTTGCTGATTGATTGATGTTAATGAGATGGGGATTTTCTTGTTTTCTGAAAGAGATTTGTGTTTGGAAGTTCCCTTTAACTGTACTTCTGTTTTACTGACTGACTTTATCTATTATCTTTTGTGATTACTTGGGACGTGTGTGCCATCTGACACTGTCTATCAACACATGTGGATTTTAATAAGTAACAAATAAATAACAAAGATTGGATACATGCTGATTTCTTTCCTCCATCATGTGTTGCTGATTTTCGTATAAAAACAAGCTCTTAAAGACATTTAATTAAGTGTTTTGAGCCTTTCTTCACTGTTTGCTAATTACTTCTTGGCTACTTTAATGTCTTAATTGAGTCGTCCCAGATTCTTATTTCAACCTTTTCTCTCCTATCAAACCTGGCACTTTCCTCAATCAGAAATGCAAAGTAGCTCTAAAATACCCTTTTCGATAAAATTTGATGCCTGCAGCTAAAATAACATGCATATTATAAGTAAATATATATTATCAATGCAGATACAGACAAGATAGGTAATTATCCAGCCTTTTGAGGTAGCACCCGCTCCTTTTGATGTTCATTATTTTCTTTTTTATTGGTCAAACGATATTTACACATTTATGGAATACATATGCATATTAAATTTAAATTAATATAGGATAACTAAAAGGTTTGCTCCACCACTATTGCTGTTTAACCCTAGTTACCCGTATTCCTCCAGTAGGTATAGATCTTCCCATCATTACTTTCCATTAAATGTGCATGACGGAAAGAAAGAGCAGTAGTTCTTGAAAAGAAAGCATATTTAGTCGTTAATTGAGTCATCAAGTGGAATAAATACATATCATGATTTGCTTTCTCGCTTGTAACATTTTTTAAGAAGTTTTCTCGGATGAGGCTATTTTCAATGATAATAGGTTATCACCGGTACCCATTATAACAAACTATTTAGAAAGAAAACAGTTTCTGGCATCATTTGGTGGAAAATCCTCATTTTGAAATTTAAATTAAACAACATAGCTATTCCACATAGAAATTTCTAAGTGGAAAAGCCAAGTTGCTTAGTTTCAATTTCAATAACTATTTATAGTAAAAAATACATTTTTCACGAGATTTGCAGTATTTTCAAAATAAATAATTCATTAAGCTACGGAGATGATCCAAATAAATATGTACTAGGTTATTGAAGGATATAGTCATTTTGCTTAAATATTTATATTATTCATTATAATAGTAGAATTACCCAAATAGTTTTCATTCTATGAAAGTCATTCTTACATCACTCCCGTTGACTTGCGTCAGTGACATGAATGCAGGATTTCCTGTATTGCTCTAGGAGAAATAAAATTGCTTTATTTTAAATTGACTTTGGAGTTTATAATCATATTTAAGCCATCCTGATGACTTTAAAAACTGAAATTAATGCCCGATGTGATGAAAGAAGTCCAACTTTGCGACGTAAATTTTTGGGGGAAAATTTAAAACAGTTGAAGTTATATAATTCTCCATTTTAAATTGAAATTATCTCACGCTGGAAGAATTAATCGCAGTTTAGTATCATGAGACTTGATCAAAAGTTAGGCTTTCAATTATAAATATTATCTTGTACATCGGTTATGATATAATTATTCTATCGTAAGTATCATAATACGAGTGTTATAGTATTTTCTTGCATCTTTGCAATAAGTGCTCTAACTTTGAGAAGCATTTTTAAAATGTACTGCATAACAGGAATAATTTATTCTGTTTCCGCGTATTATGCATAATTAATTATTTGCTTACCGACCGGGACTTCGACTTTCACAGGGGCATAATAAAAATAAGGGCGAATTTCTTTTGAAACCTGGTAGTATTGCAAATTTTTATGCCCTCTTCACTCCCTTTCTCGCGCGGCTTATGGAGCGGCGTGAGATACGTAAAGCGAGCAGCTTTGCCTGCCAGAGTCAAGTTAAAATGCTCTAAAATTAGAGTCACAAAAGCCCTCCTTATTCCTCCATTAAGTGCCATATCTCCTTCGGAAGAAGATGTGAGAGCAAAACTTTGGGAACAAGAGGGTAGAATTTCACTCTAATTAATTTTAATGGGGATCGCTCTCCACCCGTGGAAGCACACGCGAGCACACACGCTCCTGCGAACGAAACGATGTCGACGGAGGGAGGGTCCTCCCGCCTTTCTCCCTCCCGCCGTGCAGTAAGGGAGGCAGGATGGGATTAAAAAGAGGTGCCACGGGAGGCGGGTGTGCCGAAGGATTAGCGGGAATAAGAGTCTACTAGGGCCGTGGGTGTAGGAGAGCGAAGGGGTGGGTGTGGAGAAGTAAGGGAGACGGAGGGAGGGAACGAGATCGGCCACAGAGGCGATAGCGGCTGGCTGCGGGTGCTGGACCTCCGGCGGAGGAATGCGACGAACGCCGGGGCAGATGTCCCCTCCCAGGAAATGAGACGAAGGGGCGCAGATGGCATTGGGGAAGGGGGGGGGGGTTGGATCGAGGGGGAGAATGGGACCGTGTTTTGGAGGCGGCGGGTGGGACCGCGGGGAGGTTCACCTCCTTGGCGGGGCTTCGCCGGAAAGCTGGGAGGCTTTCGCGTTGCCGCGAGGGAGATTCGGAGCCCGGGAGAGAGTCTGTGGGGAAATGGGAATAAATGGGACAGCGTCGCCAATGCCTATCAGCTGCCGTGTAGCGATGTTTCCTTCTACGAGCAGGGATTGGGAGAGGAGGAGGAACATGGCGAGGAAGCTGCTTCCAAGCTTGGATTCCGCGACTTAAACCCCTTTCCAAACGTGTACAGAAAAGTTTGTGGAAACTCGTGACCTAATGAAACAAAAGGTGTCCGAAAAGAAAGAATTCCCTTCATTTTGGAGTATTTTTTATCGAACCAACGGATATTTGTATCAGAGATCAAGGGAAGTTAGTTTTCCGAATTTTAGTTCGCTGAAATGGGTGAGAAATAACTCTACTGCTACTAAAGACTTTAAATGAGTAGAATTAGAGAAAATGTATATTTGCGCTACCGATGGCTATTATGCCCAACGGATCAAACTAATATTTGATAAAAAAGGGGAAAACTTCGGTGACATTCCAAATGTCCCCTTTCTCTTTGAACACCAATGATTGAATGCTGGATAAGATATCTTCAATTACATGAGTAAATATTAACACACAGGTTAAGAGTTTAAATAAAATATTCATCATCTGTAAGTAGAGAAAATAGTCTCCGATTTCCAGTTTTATTAAACTGTAAAGAAAGTGTTGCAAAATCAATTGGTCATTCTTCAAAAGTTGCCATTAATTTCAAAGATAAAGTTTTTTGGAATTCCGCCATACTACGGCTTCAAGGATATCTGGTGTTTCACCTTTTTTTTCTCTACCGTAGCATTAGCTACGTTTGAATGTGCATAAGTGAATTCGGTTTACGGGTTTAAAAACCACACTCGAACAATTTATTCTCTAGAAAATTTCTGACAGCCACAGTTTTTATTAATGCTTCGTTAAAAACCATTACGCTTAGCGGAAAGAAACATTTGTTACATTTGGTGCCAGATAAACCCTCGTCTGTGTTCTAAAATGTTTTATCCCTAGAAATAAAACAGTCTGGGAATCGATACACTGAACCCTTGTGCTTTGGACACGATTGTAATTAGTTCTCCGGTCCGCAATTCACTTCGCAATCTTAAAAAAACACCATTTCCAGCAGATGGTGCTTCGTACGCACGCACGCACATAAACGCGGTCTTTGTCATGCAGTAAGGTTGCCATGGAACACATGAACGCACCCTCCTGATATTAAATCGGGAGATGTGCCTTGAACTCATTCATAATTCATGGTACTTCTGCATTTCGCTTGGATTGCATTTCATAAATGCTGACGAAACGTTTTTTTTTTCTGTAGATGAAAACTAAGGGTACGGACAAGGTAATCGATTTTCAAATTAATCCCATAAGGTGTATTTGTTACTTAGCTTACTCATGGAAATGTTTTGAGAGCGACCTTTGCTACAGAAAGAAAATGCACGCGTCAGCCGTCGCATTTTATAACAAAATTAATTATGCGGTGTGATAATATTCTGTTTTCCTCCCTTTAATATGCCCACATGAGACAAAGAAGCCTTAGCCTCTGCTATTTCTAGATCATTTATCAATGGAAAATATCAAACCTTTGTATAAATCTACTTTTTAAAGATTTTGTGCTGCTTAAAAAGATATGTGCCTCCAGCTGATACGTGATAGCCTATGGAGATATTTTTACTGATTTTTGAAGGGCATCAGATTAAATCCAAATGATACTGGATGCAGACATAATTACTTCATGAACCGCCATTCAGTTCCTTTTTACGAATTCTATAATATTCAAATAAGGTCAATAATACTTTTGGTGATGGGGGTTGTGAAACTGTCTTTGATTTCAATGTATGCATGAATAAATGTCATTTTCATGCGAAGACTAGATAATTACTACTTTATTAAACCTACACTTAACAACTAACGGTTAAGATACCGAAAGTGCGT
>NW_027286952.1:3615279-3618601 GCF_022747635.1 Hetaerina americana | reverse complement strand
CTAGCTGAGGAAATAAATTAATTTTGATTTATTTAGGTACTAGAGGTTATTCTGTTTGCAATTTTTTTTTGCAACACCTGTTTTACTAACAAAAAATTCCTTTGTTGAAGAAGATTGAAAGTTATTGAATTTTATTTCAAAAGAAAATTTAGACGCCATACGCCTGAAGAACACCATTAACTTGGATTAAAAATTGCGAAAATTTCTCGCATCAACGCATTTGATCCTTAATATGGTAATTCGTACCCGTCTCTAAAAACAAGCGGAATACTTATCATCAGCGTATGAAGCTGTCGTCATGAGTTTCCTACAGTCTTTCTGCAGCTAAAAATGTTAAAGGTCTACCCATAGACAGTATTTCAGTTTACAGACTACAAAAAGCAATTTTTTATCCTTAATTATTAATCAGTGTGTATATTTAGTAGTATATTAACTGAAAAGATCAAAACTAAATGCAGCTATTCACTTCATAAGAACAACTGTTCTATACAATAAATTATGGACAACTGTGATTTATATGCGATTTTTTTATTAATGAAAGATTCCAAGGAAATTCAACTACCACAATCTGTTCTCATTTGTTGGAAATAAAATTGCGTCAAACCTGTCACATTGCGAAGCACAAAGAACTAAATACTACCTTGATCAAAAATTTCCCGGAATTTATTCAGAAAATTAAAATACAAGTTTATTCATCTAAATCTATATTGTCCCCTTCAAAGTAATCCCCATCGACTGCAACACACTTATTTCAGCGCTTGATCCAATCCTCGAAACATTTTTTATATTCGGTTTTCGGTATGTCCATCAGTGCTTCCTGCGATTTTTCCATTACTTCCTCTCGGCTGCTAAAACGCGTTCCCCGTAATGGTTTTTTAACTCGATTGAACAGAAAGAAGTCACAGGGAGCCAAATCAGGTGAATTCGGTGGCTGTTGGATGGTATTTGTTGCATTTTTCGTCAAAAAATTACGAATAATGATAGCACTGTGCGACGGTGCGTTATCATGGTGCAAAATCCACGAGTTTTGTGCCCACATTTCTGGTCTCTTTCGGCGAATTGCTTCACGCAAACGTCTCATAACGCCCAAATAATACTCTTTGTTTACTGTCTGGCCTTCTGGCAAAAATTCATGATGCACTACACCGTTGTAATCCATGAAAACCGTCAGCATTGCCTTCTTTTTTGACTGAAAACGACGTGGTTTTTTTGGTCTCGGCTCATTTGGTGAACGCCATTCACTTGCCTGATGTCTGGATTGCGTGTCGTACTCATAAACCCACGTCTCGTCTCCAGTAATGATCCTTTTGATGAATGTGGGATCGGATTCAGCCTCGCAAATCATGTCTTTTGCGACGTCAACACGGTCTCTTTTTTGCATGAAATTGAGGCCAACTTTGCTGCTACACGACGGAAACCCAAATCATTAACCACAATGTCTTGGGCGGATCCATAGGCAATGTTCAAGTCCTCCGCTATTCCTCTGATGGTTAATTTGCGGTTATTGACCAACATTTCTTTTACTTTATCAATTTTTTCACCGACTTTCGATGTCGATGGTCTGCCACTGCGTTCATCATCTTCGATTGACTCACGACCACTTCTGAACCGCTCGTGCCACTGGTAAACGACCGTTTTTTTAGAGAATCGTTGCCGAAACACTTTTCCAACATTTCCAACGTCCGTTTGCCACTAAATCCGTTTTTTACGAAAAATTTAATACAAGTTCGTTGTTGCAAATTTAAATCCATTTCTGCAATTGTAAAAAATCGCCAACACACACAGAGATAGATGTACTCTTGGCTACGTAACTTTTGCAAATGTCAAGTTATGACATTAAGATTTAAAGGGAATATCAACAACAGATGTACCAATTTAACAAAAAAAACAGAACTCAAATCGGAACGATGGGAGCGCCACACGGTGGTTATTCCGGGAACTTTTTGATCAAGGTAGTATTTTACCTTAATTTACTACGTCACTAATATAATTATTACTATTATTATTAGGTAATCTACCGGTGAAGGTAGGTTTTTGGATGGACACAGCTACTAAATAAATATTTTGTGACTCCTAACAAAACACAAAATCCAGTATCTCACTCCACATCAGGTCCCTCTTCATCTCTGAGGTCATTCTTCCTCCCTTTATCCCGTCCTACATCACTATCCTGTTCCTTCTCTTTCCTCGTTTGCCCAACATTCTCCCCTCAATTACAGTCTTCAAAATCCCACTGCCGGTCAATACGCCACTCATCCATTTTTCCTGCCTCCATAGGATTTCTCCTAACAAACCTCTCCCTTCGCCCACCATACCAAGAACTTCCTCATTTGTTTTCTTCTCTGTCCATTTCACCTTCACCATTCTTCTCCACACCCACATTTCAAAATCCTCCAAGCTACGTCTATCCTTCTGCTTCAATGACCACGTTTCCGCGCAGCACATAGCTACGCTCCATATCAGAGTTTTCCCGAGTCTTTTCTTAATATCCTTTCTCAACGTCCCTCTCATCAACTCCCTCCTCCTTGTGATTTCCTCTTTGCCTAGCGGTTTTCTTCTCCAAACGTCCCTACTACTTTGACCGTGTTGGTCCAAAACACTTCTGAGATACGTAAACTGTTCTACCTGCTCTAGTTTTTTCCCTCCAATTGTAATTTTAAGCTTAACCTTTTTCTTTCTAGAAAATTGCATAAGCTTTGTTTTATTAATATTGAATTTCATCCCATACCTGTAGCATTGAATTTCCAATTCACTAAGCAATGCAACACCTTGGCTGACTGACAAACCAAAGCTTGGTCATCAGCAAACCTAACTGATTGTACGAATTCCCCGCCCACTTTCATTCATACCTCCAGTTCTTCCCAAGCCTCTTTCATCATTTCCTCCACAAAAAGGTTGAACAGCAACGGTGATAATGGGCAACCCTGCCTTACACCTCTTCCTAACACTGCCCATCCGGACTCCCACTCGCACATCAGCAGTCTGAGACATTTACAGTTTGCGGATTAGCCTCCTGTCCCTCCAATCTATTCCTACTTTCTGCAATTACTCATTAGTTTTTCAACAGGCAAATACCTCCTGATTGTATTCTATATTTTTCTCGATTAATAATCGCATTACTGCAAATGCATCACCCGTACCTGTCCCCATCCTAAACCCAAACTTATCATCCCCTAAGTAATCCTTTGCCCTACTCTCTATCCTTTTGTTTATGATCCTTAGAACCACTTTAGCTGCGTGGGATATCAAACTTATTGTCCTGTAGTCCTCACATGATGTAGCCTTTACCTTTTTCGGAGTAAGAACTAACACTGATCTCACA
>NW_027286952.1:2805279-2975279 GCF_022747635.1 Hetaerina americana | reverse complement strand
ATGTTTAATCTCCCTATTGTAGATGTGATAGGGTTTGCCCGCTTCTTAAACAGTCGAATGCATGTGTGATTTGTACGATGGACTGTTTTGCATCCTTGTGGTGTATTATTCATGTGTGAGTCTATGTGAGGATGTGACTCATGTTTTAATATGTTGTTTGTGTATGGTAAACATGACAAGCATTACAGCCTGTATGACCTTACTTCTTTGGAGAAATAGTGCTGATTGGGGGTTGGGTGTAACCTGTAAACAATTTTGCTCCAATTTGTGAGTCTTAAGTGTGAAGAGCATACACCTGTGTGTAGTGATGTAAGATACAAATAACATTGGGATCAGTTTTTTTTAAAAGCTCCACTGACAAAGTGATAAATTATTGATGGAAATTCATCCGAAACGGAACTACTTCCTTAATTTTGTGTTTAACTAATTTTGCCATTTTATTTGCCCATCAATTCAGCATTTAGTCAACTTCTACAATGATAAAAATATGGTAGTAAGCTAAGGCTAGGGCTTCCCTTGGGTGGGTGGAAGTTGAGACACTCCTGGATCAGTCAAGAATTATTGGTCATTGACATTATTTGCGTTAAATTTGGAATTCAAAATAAGTCTTATAGTGGACCAACAATTAAATTTAATATAATTCAAGACTAGTCAAACACTGAGGCCTTAGCAGGCTCACATCTCCAAGACAATTATATAAGATTTTCGGAAACAAGTAAGCTGGATAATAGATGAAATATGAGGGAGGGGAAGGCATTAATCGAAGTACGTCGCAGGTGAACTTTAAACTGCATGTTAAGCAATATTCAATAGAGAAGGACATTCATTATATGAGCGTATTATGCAAACGAAAGCGGGAATGGGAGAACTTTGAATAGAATCCAGATCATTCTCAATGCCAGGTGAGCACTGACACCGGAATTAGTTATTCATAACTAAAAATGGTGTCGGATGCTGAAGAACGGAAGCCAATGTTCCAGCATTCCTCATCGCGAGATCGGAAATGGGAAGGAAGCACAGAGAAGCCAATGCAGGAATGGACTGGAAACGCCAATGCTCTAAAATAGGCGATAGAAATGAATCGATTCAGAGCGGAGTGCGATAAGCAATCAAGAGGAAGGCTTCGAGAGCGGAGGGGGCTGTGGGATACACGCTTGGGAGTCCGCTCAAACAAAAGAGAAAGCCTTTTTACGTTCACGCAACCTAATCGCCTCGTTCGAAAGCGAAGGTCTCACTCTCTTTGTTCTTCTCCCTCTCTCTCTCTCTCTCCCTCCCCTCTTTTTTATTTCATTTCATTTGAAGCACACACTTGTTAGAATCTTGAAATTCTTTGAAAAAATCCAGGACACCCTTGGAATTTTGTGGTGTTTTCATTGGAAAGTGTTGCTAATTTATGGAGAATTCCCTGAGAAACATGTGGAGGTGGCCACAGAATGAACGTGTTCCTCCAACCCACTTGTGAATGGTGGAATGTGTGCGTTTTGAATTTAGGGGAGGCATTATACTTAAATAACTCTTGCAGGGGATGTGGACATGGAGGAGGGGTCCTTAAGGGGTGGTGGTCAGGGCTCGTCCGAGTCTGTAGCATCTCCGGCTGCTGCTGGGCCGCAGACCTCTCCAACACCATCAGCCACCTCGCACACTGTCAGTGCAGCATCTTCTGTGCGTGTCAAGATCAAGCTGAAGGGTGCTGGAGGTGGGAGGGGAGGTGGTGCGGCCGGTGGGAAAGCAAGTTCGGCGGGAGCACCACGGAGGAAGCGACTCCTGCGAAAATACATAAGTGATGAAGAAGAAGATGATGATGGACAGGGTAACTAGGGTTTGAGCACGTGAGTGTATGGGGGAGTGTGCATTGATGCGTGATTGACTGAGCCCGTCAAAGTGCTGAGAGGAAAGTCGTCGTGACTCTAGTATTGAAATGAGTTTCATGTTTCATTGTCACTGGAATGTGTGAAGAAAATGTGTATAGTTGCAGATTAAGATTAGTATGTGGATGTTACTGTGTTTATTTGCATTTTTTCTTCCATATAACAGTAATGTGAAATGGATCTGACTAGACAAACATTTTCCACAAAGAAACTTCCTATGTATACGTGCATTGATTTTTCTGGTGGCATGGAGCATATGTGGATTATATTGTGATTTTATAGTGTTTAAAATGTTGAAAGTACAGTTGATATTGTTTGTAAAAATGGGTGTTCATGGGAAATTTAACTAATCTGAATTAGAAAAGGTGCCAGATATCCACCCGGAATCTTATTGTATTTAGAATTATGGAACAATCAACTTAAATAAATAGGTGGGGATTTGGTATTATGTGAGCTTCAACTTAAGTTATCTCAAATTAAGCTTAATGATGGAAAAAGTGCAAGCTGCTTAAACACAGTAATGGTTTCCCTCATATGAACTACAAAGGAAGGCCTAAACATGGTTTATAAGGTTTTTCCAATGTTGTTAATATATTTCCACAGATTATAGGTTTCTGTATTCACAAATGTAAGAGATTATTTCTGCTATCTCTGTGTTCTTGTACCTGTATCTGAGAATTATTGGAATGCCATTAAATTCCAGAGTAATTATATTGTTATGATCTCTTGATTTTTAGAGTTTGATACTAACAGTACCAGGTAAACTGTTCTCCAAGAGACTGGATTGTGTATATATTTTTTGTAGGGTAATATTATGCTACATATTTCTAGAAATCATCTTTTTTTTATTTCATAGATTTTAATGGTAAGGATATATGTTCATTTCTTTATATGATGCATAACTTCTAGTTTTTATTGAGTGTAATTATTATGGCTGTATGTACCAACTCCCTCATAGGCATGGATGTAATAAAAATAAAACTATTGAAATGGATAAAACATTTTATAGCGAGAAATTTTTTTTAATATGTAGAAATTATAATCCATTTAGTAAAAAAAGTTAGTGATTGTTGGCATTTTATTGTTTCTTATAGCAGGAATACCTCAATTCCGTCTCTTTGTATGGCAGCATATAGTCATTATTCCCTCTGGGCTTCTGCAGAAAGTCCTTCCAAAATGACAGTTATAAAAACATAGGTGTGTTCCTGCTCTTTAAAATAAGTTAACTTGAGATTTGCCTCTGAAAGAAGTTCATGGCTTGTTTAACAATTCAAGACTCATGACTACTCGGGTATGTACTTGGAAGTTTTGATTGTTATGAATTCCTCTCGCTGTTTCTCCTACGAGGGCCTTCATGAAAGTAGTACCCATTTTTGAATGAAAAAATGACTAATACATATTTTCTTGAAAAAATGGCTCATTTGTTAGCTAAAAACCTTAAACTACTTTTCAACACAGTCACATGCAAAGTTATGCATTTGTCGTAATGTGTGATGTGTTTTTGTATTCCAGCTTCTTATATCTCTACTGCAAGTCCATTGAAAAAAGTAGATAGCCTTTCAAGTTCTTCATCTCTTTGAAATTTACTTCCTGCCAAAAAGTGCTGCAGTTTGTAAAGATATGACAATCTGAAGGAGACAAGTCCAGACTAAGGTGAATGGTTGAAAATTTCCTGCTCAAATTTTTGGATAAGTTGTTTTTTCCCAGTTGCATGAGGCCTTGTCGTTGGATGGAATGATGTTGCTTAGACAATAGACCTCACCATCACTTTTGAATCACCCGTAGCATTTTTTATGATTAAAAGGAGTCTGTATGCGCTCAAAATGCATGTTACAGAATTGTTTTGTTAATTTAAAGAAATATAGTTAACACTGAAGTATTGAGGATGAGTAGAATCACTTCCTTGGTATCAGACCCTCAACAGGTACATTTCCATTAAATTTATAAGGAATAACAAGGAACCTAAATGGTATACAGTGATAAGAAAACGTTTAAGATGTTTTAAGGCCATTGTCCCACCAAGAGTGAAAAATACAATGGATGATATCTCTTGCGACGAATGGTGTAAGACCATTTATTAAAATGAAAAAATTAGCTGAAAATTTAAACTAGAATCTAAAAGTATCTTTTCTTATGCCAAAGAAGTTCAGAAAAATGTGTACAGTTAATTCAATCAAAAGTGATACAGTTAAAGGAGTAACCAGCAGTTCAGAATAGCCCACATTCCTTCTTTCAAAGCATTTTCACCAAAAGTCTATAAGAGCTTACTGAATCATTTTTTTGAAACAAAATCCAAAGTTGAAATTTCATAGGATCAAATAGAAAGCTTGCAGAAAAAATTAACCATAATGGGTGAAGGCCATGGTTTTTTGGCCGGCAAGCAGAATCACCTACATTGGTTTTTTTTTCAAAATGGACAAGTGATAAACCGAGAGTCTTATGCGTTGTTATTGCAATGGTTGTGTAAAGAAATGAAGACAATGAATTCTATGGTCTCGGGCTCAACTTTGTGGAGGTTCATGTTCGTTTAAATGAATATACTTTGTAACTTCCACACAATTTTTATTCGTACTACCGGTTTCAACGCAACGGCGTCATCATCAGGTACAAACATTTTTCGGGCACAGGGTTGTATATATATGCACTTTTCGGAAAGGAATGTTGGGGGAGGGTAGCCATTCACCCCACCCACCTTCCCCCAACATTCCTTTCCGAAAAGTGCATATATATACAACCCTGTGCCCGAAAAATGTTTGTACCTGATGATGACGCCGTTGCGTTGAAACCGGTAGTACGAATAAAAATTGTGTGGAAGTTACAAAGTATATTCATTTAAACGAAATGAAGACAAATTTCATTTGGAAAGTAAAAAAATTCGATTCTATCAAGACAATGCCTGAGCAGTTTTGATGGCAAAAATCATGGCAATTTAAGTCTGATTATTACAATATCCACTGTATTCACCTGATTTAGCTCCCAGTGACTTTTATTTCCTTACTTCTTAAAAAATGGGAAAAATTTTCATGTTGAATGAGGTGGACATCACCAAAGCTGACGTCTCCTTTCAGGACCTTCCGAAATCCTACTTTTTGGATGGCTTAAATAAGTTGAAACACCAGTAAAAGTGTATCAAGCTAAAAGGATATTTATGTTGGAAAATAAAAATATGTATAAAAAATAATTTGTTTTTGACCAAATAAGGTTCAAGAGAAATGAAAGGAATATATGTGGTAAAAATATTGTTATTAAAAGTAGTCGTAGTTTTCCATTGAACGGCTCCCGGTAAAAATTTTTAGCTTTGAACGCACATTTTAAGATGACAGCCGATTATTCTTTGTTGAATTTCCTCTAGAACCAACGGTGTTTACGTTAGACTACAACCCAAGGCACTGGGTTCATTCCGTCTATTTGAAGAAGCGGGGGCGGAAAGCTTCGGAAAAGATATGGTGGAACCGTAAAAATGGGAAACGGAGGCGGCAATGATTAAATAGACACTGAGGTGCATTCAGCCTATGTGAAGAAGTGGGGATGGAAATCTCTATGGAAGATTAAGTATGCTTAACTATAACAAATACTAGTACATGCTGCTGAAATTGTAACAGAGTACATAACAGCAAAACTAACAAAAAAAGGTAGGTAAAATCAAACTAATTTTTGCTAGGTTGCGGGAGTATATTCCTGCCTAATTAAGGGAGAGAGCAGGCGGTTTCTTTATGCTTCCAAGGGATCTCTTTTTCACTCACTCCTCCGAGCACAAAGAGAAACGCATCTAGCAAGTAACCTCTTCGGGTGATGTGGAATAATTTGCAGATATACGAAAACCGTGATGTAAATGAATACTGATAATAAAAACAGATGGAGTCATCCATAGATACCATCTAGAAACGTTCCATCTAATCCCATTTTCACAGCTCAAGCCATCAGAAAAAGAAGACGGAAAGCAGCGAAGGAGCAGCAGAAACTGAAAAAGAGAAACCCTTTGCCTTCAATACGAAATATTTCATCGTGAAAAACAGAACCAATAGGTTTCAAGGGCGTCGTTTAATGTTCATTCTCGCCATATAAAACAAAAAACCCAAAATTAATGCTCGAAGACAAAAGAAATACGTAATAAATGATTAGGCAAAATTTTCCTCCATTTGAAACATGGAGATAATTCGGAAAATTATGAAAAAAACCTCATTCTTTTGTTTTAGAGTGAATTCTTGAGGTATTTTAAAGGCATTGATTTGTAGTTTAGAATTCTTTATTTTTCTCATTTCACCATATTAAGTGCCAATACCCTCCTTTGGCTTCAATTCGAAATATAAGGGAGAGGGGGGCACAGTGAGACAGTTTTGGCTATTATATTTTTTATGAGCAAGCTTATCGCTGAATGTAAAAATCTTTTTTTACGTATGAATGAAGCACATATTAAGGATTAATATAGAATTTTTTCGGATGCCAAAATTCAGTAATTGGCATAAATTTTCTTCAAAGACTAAAGTTAAAATATATGTCTCACTGTGCCCCAATGAGGGGTACAGTGAGACAGTATGGGGTACTCTGAGACAAGATATATAAATCTTCAAATGATTACATTGAATTATTTCTTTAAAGGTGAATTTATTTTTTTACATATATATGAAAAGTAAAAAATATTAAATACAATATTAGTAACTTTAACATCTTGTTAACGGATATTAATCATGTTGAAATCAATGTGAAATTTTATATGACCAAGTTGTCGTTTAGTTAAACCACTCTTGAAAGGTGGAGGCAATATCATTTTTACTGAACTTCCTGACACTGATGCTGCATCTTCTAAAAGAGGATAAACAAATGCATTTGCAATTTTGTTGCTTCTACGTAGGAAACAAACTTCATAGTCACCATCTTCATCCTTATTCTTCAAAATTTTCCCTACATAGAATACCTTTGTTCTTATTGGGTTTAGACATAAAAACACTTAGTCACCTTCCACTGGCTCCTGATCTAACTCTTCAAAACAAGGACCAACCTGTGGGAGGCAATCAATATCAGTGGCTGAATCTGATACTTCCTTGTGATCAATATAGTTTTTTTCAAAACATGAATTTACAGGATCCCTATTTTTGAATCTTTTCCTTGATTCCATTGAGATTTCAGGTTGAGATTTAAGGTTGAAGTCGATGACGAGCTTTTTCCTCGCATCCTTCTTCCTTTTTCTTTCTTCTCCGGTCCTTTCTTCCTCTGCAATTGCATTTTTAATGGTCGTGTCCGTAGCAATGCAGGTTTTACCTAGCCGTCTCCGTCTACTATCAGTTTTCCTAGGTGGTGCTTTGGGAAAACCTCTGAATTCTCTAGGGCTAATGTATGTTGAGTTATCACCATCCGTAGCACCACCAATATCTTTATCGTTTGCTGCGGTAATGCCTCCCAAATTAGCCAAAATTGGCACATGATTACTAACTGGGGACATCACTCCATTTGAGGATCTATCTTGCTGATTCAACAGTCGATCTGTTACTGATGAGGACATAAAGTCATCATCAGTGAAAAGATTACTATCAAAAGGGTATATACCAGTACTTGAGAAACCTTTCTTGATATTGGTAATGGTCATAGATTTGTCAAACGCTTTTCCTACACACTCTGCAATGCCATAAATTGTTAATGTTTTACCTGGATGAGACATCATATAAGAATCTATGGCAGAATAATAAAAGTGTTTGAAAGATTTAAATACAGCCACATCAAGTGGTTGTAATCTATGACTACAATGAGGAGTAATAGTTACAATTGTAACACCATGTTTCTTTGCCATACTGAGGACAGAAATAGACAAATGACTCTCATGATTGTCCATGATTAAAAGAGACGGGTTTTCTTTTGAGCTATCGGTATGCTTGATGAAATGAGCCACCACCAAATGATCTTGAATAAGACTGATCTCAGCTACGGAAGTGCGTGGCAAATTATTTGTCTTAGGTGTTACCACAGTGGGTTCCAAGACTACTGACTCCTTTTCAGAGGAAATACTGTACAACCTACAATCATGAGCATGGCATAACCTGGAAGGTTTCACTGAGGTTAATTTTAATAACCTATGAAGAAGTGATGATTCTAGATATTAGCAGATGAATTGCCTCCGATGGATTGGATGACACCGTGACATTGGAACTCATTAAAGACCAAATGATTGCCCTTTCCCCTAGATAAAAGGATATAGCCAACCAGATTTCAATACACTTCATCTTCATCAGGTTTAGCACCAGTAAAATATATTGAAACTTTGTCAGGCATGAGTTTCTATCAATTGGAAAATTGCCAGTACATATTGTGTCATAATTTAGCAAATACATATTAAGGAAATTAAGGTGCTAATATGGATGTCAGCCAAGAAAAAACAAGGTCAACAACTAAAATCATGTTGCTCTGTACCTCAGGATCTAATATCTCAGATAATTCTCTCGCAAGCCTTGTCTGGGTGAGTGATTGATAAGGGTTAGGGTCAATGCTATCCAGTACAACTTAACCAGACCATTTTTTGCTATCATATTTTGGGTTTAATCATTTTTTGCCGACCCCGGTGGCGGCGGGGTAACGTCCTCGTCTGCTATTCCAAGGGTCGCGGGTTCGATTCCCGCCTGGGTGAGTTTTCCTCCAGGGCTTGGGTGTTTGTAAATGTGATCTTTGTTATCGTTGTTAATAGTTCGATGTAAAGGCCAGAATGTGCTGTTTTCGGACTTATACTGAATAAATAAATAAATAAATTTTTCTGTTATAACCCCCCTTGTATCATTTTATTTTTATTTAATTTTAATTATTTATTCAATTCATTTTACTTATTTATTTATTCATATGTCCTCTCTAATTTCTCTCACCCATCCTTTGCCTATTAATAAGAGTACAGCTGGGGTTTATTCTTCTCATTATAATTAGTCCATAATCCAGTCCATATTAGGCCATAGTCACTGTTTGCTTCATACATTGCAAATACCATGGATCACAGAAAATTATGGTGCCCAGCTGCATTTGATGTTGAAGAGGCATTAAAATTTTTATGCAATTGGAGCATTTCATGACTGATAACAGCAGGATGTCTTACTTAATGCAAATACCTAATTGTTAATTACCAGCTATCTTTCGTAAAGAATATCTGGCAGTTCTGGCAAGAGACGTTCTCTCCATTTCTATTCATTCCCTTCATTCAATAGACATTTCCTTCATTAGAAAAACTCTTCCTCTGCCACACTCAAGTAATTTAATCAAATTACTAATAAGTATACCACTGCACTATGATGAGTCACTGTTCAATGTTAGTATCAGCACCTGAGAGAGAAACTGTGTATGCTCCAGTACCCATAATGTATTCTTATTTTAGTTTCCGTGAGAAAGATGTTCGTCTAATTCTTCTTTCAAAATTATTTCAAAAACATTGACAATATATATTAGGTAATCACAATTCATTGTGTGAAAATGAAAATTAAAGCCCTTTGCAATGCATCTTTGGGAGCAGGGGAGATCAGCCAACTCAATTGATCAGCTCTGTTTGGGGAGGACTGCGTTTATGGAGGATTGGTCGAAATCAGTTCAAAATGCTTCTTAAAACATTTCAACTCTCCAGTCAACTTAACACCAATTACCTGTATGAGTAATGTAGAGAGAGAGAGATAAATTCAATCATACTGAGGTGAAATAACAACACCAATGGACTCCTTTAAGGAAATGATTCAGTGTGCCAATAACCCACATATAATTCAGTTATATGTGGGCAGCTTCCCCTTAATCACAGCATAAAACTAGGGCCCCATTAAAAGGCAAATTGAATCAACTGAACAGCAATCGTTATAAGAGAATATAAATAGGGAATGCATGCTGCATACTTGGACGGACACTTTTGAGGGAGGGATGAAAAACTATTTTCTCCCAAGTAAGTGTAGAACGAAACACTAGAAATAATAAAGTGGGCAATGAATATCAGTGCAATATTCATACGAAACAATATAATTTGCGAACAAATCAAATGATATTGTAACAAACCTAAGTTTAACATGGATATTTGAACCTCAAATTCTTTTTAGTAACAGCAGTCAATGATGCATGCAAATCAATCACTGGTATGAAAACATGATTTAATACAGTCCTATTATCATTTTCACAGAAAGTTTTAACAAAAAAGAAGCTTATGACCTGGAGCAATAAAATACTATATTTACTGCAACAGATTTAAGAAGTTAGGAAGAATTTTCTGAATTGTTTTTAATGTTTTCAAATATTAATTAAAGAAGATACCCCTGTGTAGTCTTATGGTGTTTGTATGTACCTCAAATTAGGAAGGAATTTGGTTGATACCTTTAAAAGCACCTCGACCAAAATCAACCTAAATCAATTTTTCACAAACGAATAGTTTTTCAATGCATGCACAAAGCTAGCAATTTTCCCAAAATGAAGTTCGCGTTGGCGCCCGTGGTACCTAGAGGAACAACAATTTTCAAGTAAAAGTACCTACGTAATCTACATTGGCTGCAATCTCGCGCGTTTGCAACCCTTTCCTGGTTATAATTATTGTTTACATGAAATGGATATTATGGCCGTAAACAAACTAACAGGCTGAAACAGCACGACAACAAAACATCATTGTGACGGTTAACGTAGGGATTTGGTAATCCAAGAAAACATATCAGATAGACATCTAAAATTCTTCCAATGAATCGTGCAAAATTGCTTTCATCGAATCACCCCTTTAAAATGAGGAAAAACAATCTCACTGGCCCCTATCGTGTCTCGCAATTTCAGAAAGAATTGACAAATCATTGTCGAAGTAATCATTTTCACCTTGGGAAAAGTGCGAGAATAATGGGCGAGTATTTTGAAAAATCCGGGGATTAAGCCTAAGAGTGGCCCTACTTCCTGTTTTATATTGAGATAAAAGTTCAGCTTGCTTCTAAACTGCATAATTGCCATCGTCAGAATACCGTAAAAGCTTATCAAGAGAATTTTGTCTCAATTATGTCAGTATAAACTTTAACGACCGATATCCCTCAAGAATTTCGGGTGAAGGTTTTCTACCAGTACCAAGCCAATATAGTGTTCATATGATGATGAGGATGTATGGGAATGAAATAAATGGGAATATTACCTGTCGAATTCCCAGAATCGTTAATTAAGATTACACGTAAGGAACCACAGGAACAACTTTCAATCTGATGGTTACAAAAATAGGTTTTCACTATAGGTATCGACAACTTTTTTCTATTTATATCAATACCTAGATAATATACATACACAACAAGTTATTGTTGCTTGAATACGTAATCACCAACCGTGCGCAACCATTGTAAACGACGAACAAGAACAGTTTAACCTTCACGATTCGAAGTTCGATTTCGAGAATATTTGCTAATCATTAAACTAGGAAGGTGAATACAGAAAAATCGCCCCAAGACTTTGAATTGTGATACCCAATGGTAATTTTAATCGCGACAACAGCCAAGAATTTCATGATTCTGGAGGTTTTTGTAAAATTCATTTCATATTAGAATTTGCGTGGCCCTCAAGTCCTGCGGCTACAACGCAAACTTAATTCAACAACTGGCGCAATATTACGTGACGAAGCAACTCCCACAACTCATGAAATAAACACGAATAGGTACATGGATGGCTTAATTCGGACCTATTCACATGCCATCTATGCACCCGCGCAGCCTGATGTTTATCAAACCGTAAGTTCATGAAATCTATAATTTTCTTACAACAATGAAATTTCTTCACTTGGGCGGAATTTATTCCCCCATGTACTCAGTGCATCGGTGTCACGAATTTTCCCAAGGGTTAGCTAACTGCCGAGTCGGCATGGGCTGAAAAACTACCATTGTCAACTGCACAACGCAGAATCTTAGTTTCATAGAAATGTACTCTTGCGCCCTATCGGCTTTCAACAAGGGTTTGATCAACAATGAATCCATTTGGCTGTGGAAGAATTCATTACATAGGGCTTCCACCGCAATGCATTTTAATTTTGAATATACCCTCTTTTACTGCCACTTTTGATTAAAACCAAATATTGATATTTCCTCAAAGAAAAAATACAAATAAAGACCTCTTATATTTTGTACCTTAATAAACATAATACATTTTTGACCTCACATACTGCTATTAGTTCCAATATTTTACTTCCCATACAAATGGTAATGTACTGATTGATTTGGTTACATATATCACAAATGTAGTTGTCTTCATGCACGGGCACAACTTTTGGGTGACAGAGAATACCACGGCCACACCTTTGACAATGCAAGTTTTGTATTGTCCCGCAATAATTTATCTCCTAATAATTATTTGCACTGCTTTGTTTCCAATTGTTCTCATTTCATATCACTTCTCAGATTATGATGATGAATACTGTTAGTTAAATGCTGAAAGCTTCATTTCAGGCACATTATGAATAATATCATTTCAACTAATAATGGCAAACCAGCAATGTACTAAAACAAGGCAATTCCTACCTAATTAATAACGAAATTTCTGTCTCTCAATCCATAAATAAGACAGCTATTTTAAAAATTGGTTTGCATCAACTTCACAATAGTTTACAATTATTAAGTAAAATTATTCATTCATTCCCAAGTTAAAAATTTCCAACCTTGATTCAAATTGAACTACCTTAAATTTGGTCACGCAAAATCATTTAACTTTTTTCTCAATTACTTATAAAATGTGCAAAATTTTATGTCCAACAATATTTTAAAATTTACAAAAAACTAGACCTTGAAAAATCATTCAACAGTTTAAACGAGGATAATCCTCTGACCATCTTAAAAAACATATGCAACATACTTCCCTTATTCCAATAAATGATGGCACAAGCTTGAATCATAAATTTAATATTCTCATGTATTTAAAACACCACCTTGGAATGAGTAAAATTGGCACTTTTTAATGCTCCTGCACTTTAATAAATTGCAAATGAATGATAAGACAAAGAATATTTTTTATTGCAATTAACTCAAGATAATGCATAATGAGAGGCTCGTGATCAAGGGAAGAAGTGCCTCACCGTCCTGACCCAATAATAAATCCTGACCCAATCTCAAGGTAAAGGTGGAGCTCAATCACCACTCTAGAAGAAGTTCATGCCTGATAGACAAGAATATTATAGCATCAGTTTTGCCATATAACTACAGTTATCAACTCGAAGGTCAGTTCGATAGACGGGGGGAGAATTCACCCGATACTAAGCCCAATGGCATGCAAAATTCACACATCAGGGCAGGAGGCAGCTCCATTCCCTGTACCACTGCGGTTTCCCAGGAAGACATGGTACCTGAGAAATCCCTCAGCTTGGGTGATGATGTAGAGGGTGCACTGAGACATGCTCAGGAACTGAACCCAAGTTGTCCGGTCAGGACCACAGTGCCCTATCTACTGGACTGCCAGATCCCTCGTCACTATTAAGGAAGAGAAACATTTTGATTCCCTCGTAGCCATCTCACCTGATGCTGAAGTGATGGTTTCCACGTCATCTACACCGTGGGCACAGAGTTTTGAGGGTCAGAGTGCGGCATGGCATAGCTTATAAAACTATTAACTAGGTTATTTTACTACATCTGAAGTAATCTGATAACTTCCCATATTACACAACTTTGAACTGATGTGAAATAAGAGGGTGATACAATAAGTCCTTAGAAAATCCAAGAAATGGCCCTTGTAATATGGAAAATAAATTTTTTCCATTAAATAACACTCCTAACTAGTCTGCACTTTTTCAGTGTTTCCGCTGTATCCATCATATAGTTTCATTGTTGTCATCACTTGAAGTAAACAACTTTAATTTGTCTATAAAAATGAGTTCAGAGCAGTGATTAAACACTTTTATTTGAAAGGGTTGACGCTGGAAGAAATCAAAGCTGAGTTGGACGAAGTTCATGGCACATCTGCTCCTGTTTGCAACTGTCTACAACTGGGTGAATTAGCTGAAACGTGGTTGCACATCTACAAAAGATGAATGCAGATTCGGATGCCCTGTGGAAGTGTCTACTCTCGAAATGATTGACAAAATCCATGATGTGATTTTAAGTGATCAACGACTCAAAGTGCATGAAGTACTAGAAACCATAGGCCTACCACAAGGTACAGAAGCTTCCATTTTGCACAAAAAATTGGGCGTGAAAAAAATCTCGGCAAGATGAGTGCTGTGTTTACTCACAGCGGAGAATAAATGCAATCGTGTGGCCGACTCCGAGGTTGTTTTGGTGCTTTTCCATCACAATCCTGATGAGTTTCTGCATCGATTTATATAACTGTTGATGAAACATGGATACACCACTACACTCCAGAGACAAAGCTACAGTCAAAACAGTGGATTTTTTAAGGCGAACCATCCCTGAAGAAGGCGAAGGCGGTCAAGTTGGCCGGTAAGGTTAAGGCCAGGGTCTTTTGGGATGCTCGCGGAATCATCCGCATTGATCACTTAAAAAGGGAACAACGATAACAGGAGAGTATTATGGTTCATTATTGGAAACGCTGAGCAAAGAAATCAAGGAAAAGCGTCTTCATCTGAAAAACATTCTCTTTCACCAAGACAATGCACGGGTGCACAGTTGCAATGGCCAAAATTATGGATTAAAGTTCCAATTATCACAACATCCACCGTATTCACCAGATTTGGCCCCCAGTGACTATTTCTTATTTCCAGACTTGAAGAAATGGCTTGGTGGACGAAAATTCACGTCTAACAAGGAAGCAATCGATCAAACAAATACCTATTTTGAGGAGCTTTAAATATCCTACTTTTTAGACAGCTTATGAAAAATTGGAAAAACGCACAGACAAATGTGTTGAGTTGAAAGGATATTATGTTGAAAAATAAAAAAATTTGCACAAAAAAAAATTGTTTTTTCTAATTTTTTCTAAGGACTTATTGTACCACCCTCGAACTCCTCACTACCTTCCTCATGGACAAAAAGATATTGTTAATGTTCACTGTTTGGATTGCCATCTCTGAGTCAGGCTGAGAACTTTTCACCTTGCCCTCATATAACAAAAATTCTAAGATAGTGGTGACAAGTTAGCAGGTGACATAGTGCTAGGCAGTAGGACTTCAAATGGCAATTCACAAGTATCAAAATAGTCAGTTACAGCTAGCATAGATCAATTCTGGAAAAAAAAGATAAACACATTGGAGACTCGCACCATGCAACTAAAGACTCTTATATTCGGCCCCAATGTACCAGGTGTATAAGCTTAAATCCATTATTTTTTCGCCAGAAAAGCACGTTTTTCATAGAAAGTGAAAAAATTATTTATTCAAAATATTGTTTTTTGCTGGCTACACATTTTTTCCATCTTCCAGGCAATTTGTGGACACCATGCCAAAAACATTCCTTCTCTTTCAATGCAAACCATTTTCGGACGAAGTATTGAAGTGCTGCTCAGCAAGTGTGTGGTTTGCATTGACGAAAACAGTTGGTAGTCCGAAGGAGCCAGGTCTGGCAAATGGTTAGCACCTCCAGATGAGTGGTTCCAAATAATTATGGACCATTATTGGCCCATGGCATGGTGCCTTGTTATGGAGGAAAATCAGCCGACTTCTCAAGTCTTTGCTCATATTCCGGTCTTTTTTTTTCACACAGAGCATGGTTCAATTTGATCAATTGTTAGTAGTAGTTTTTAGGGGAGGCGACCGACAGCTAAGGTCATTTGCGCCATAGGGGATGGACAGGAAAGGATGAAGGGTGGAGAGAAACCCGGCGTCGGCATTAGCCTACTCTTTACGAAAGGCGCCAAGGGGTCCGCAGCTTAACGTCCCATCCGACGGACGGCGTACTCACTCAAAGTGCCCTCCACAAAGCACCTCAAGTAGGGATCGAGATACCTCTGAAAAATATTCAACACCGCCGGGATTTGAACCCGCGCCCTCAGGGTGGGAAGCCAGTACGTTAGCCCCCGCACCATCTCGATCCCCCTTGATCAATTGTTGGTGGTAATGATGGGCATTGACAGTTTCGACAGCTCATAGTATATGACGCCCTGCAGATCCCACCAAATGCACAGCATCATCTTCTGTCCTAAGTGATTAGGTCTTGCGGACTGTGTCGATGGTTGAACAGGATCAACCCACAATTTTTTGCATTTAGGATTTTCAAAGTATATCCACTTTTCATTGCCAGTCACAATCCAATGAATGAACGACTTTCTTTTTTGTCTGGCAAGAAAGGTTTCACATGTGTTTTGACGTCACTCCAACTGCCTATCGTTCAATCCATGTGGCACCCATTTTCCAAACTTTTCAACCTTTCCCATGGCACTTAGGCACACGGAAATGGCTGGTTAAGTTATACCCAATTGCTCCGCAAGCATTTTTTGCAATTATGTATCATCTTCGTCCAAAAGAGCCAGCAATTGATGGTCCTCAACCTTCCTAGGCTAATTTTCACGCTCCTTATTGCTCAGGTCGAAATGACCATCCCCGAACTGATGAAACCAATCCCTGCACGTAGTTTCCAATAAAGCATTGTCACCATAGGCCTCAACAAGCATTTGATGCAATTTGGCAGCCGATTTCTTCAAATTAAAGCAGAAAAGCAGAGCTTCCCGAATATGCTCTTTTTTAGGCAACAAACTTGACATCATTACCATACAAAAAATTTAGGTTGCGGCATGAAATTGCTGATGATATGTGCCAATTATTTTGTTAACAGATGTCAAAATCATAAAAACAAATGAATGGCATGTCCTCAGTAACTTAATAGCTTACTATCACCATCCATGAGTAAACATCGGATTTAAGCTTATGCACCTGGTATTCTGACTGAAGCAACATAAATGATCACATTTGAGTAAAATATCTTTGTTCTTCATGGCAGACAGAATATAGGGCAACTGATTAGCTGAGAGAGGAGATCAATGGAAAGTAATATTTATCAGTTTTTATTCATTGACACAGGCTCCATGGATCAGTGAGAGAAGTAGCATAAATAAAAGAAAATAACAAACTGTAAGAACACTTGAAAAATCTCCACGAGGCCATGAATAATCAAAATGCAACATTGCACAAGATCCTGGGCGGAGATTTTGAAGAATCATTCTACGGTGTTGAAAATTACCATTGGGAGGAAGACAACAGAGAATTTAGACAGTGTGCACAAAATTCAGCAAACCATACTCGAGAAGAAAAACACAGTTATCCTGAAGACATACCGGCAGGAAATTCAAGTATAAAAAATCCGCATGATCCTAAACAACATATTGTGAAGTCTGACAGCAACCACACAATTTCCATGGGCAAAGTCATTCCACAACTAACAAAAGAATATAAAGAGCTATCTGCCCTGATTATGACAACACAGCAATGTGTTCATGAGATCCTCGACTTTCAAAATACGAATGCCCTGCAAAAGACCAGCAAACACATCTTGAGTGCTGACACGGAGAACGAAGAGATCGTCATGTTGGCGGACTGCAGGGAGTCTCTCGTTGGCTGCCTCGACTGTCTCCTGGACATCAAAAGCCACTTAGGGCACATGCGCTACTCCAGGGGCAGGCGTGCCAAGGGGAGGCAACTTGCCAATCTCTCAACCCACTCGGCCACTTCCTTGTGCCAAGTGGTACCACCTTCATGTGAGTCCACTTTGGCCCCCATACCCTACCGTGGATCCACCACCACGTCCTCCGAGACCATCACCTCCAAAGCCTCCACTCTCCCTTCCGAGGGGATGCTTTCGTACGTGATGCTATCCCGACCGACAGGTGGGGAGATGGCAACGGTTGCGGCCCCATCTGTCAAAATCAAAGCAACAGCTTGGCACAGAGACCAACTCACTCACAAGGAGGAAGATGGAGTCACCGTGAGCAGCACACATACACCTAAATAAATGCCCCCCCCCCCCAATACTACATCATTCCATAAGGAGGAAAAATGGTTCCATTGGTGTAAAAAGAACTGCTCCAGCAGAGAGGGACAGAACTCACCCTCGACATTGAAAATCTTGGTGAGAAGAATACAAAATTGACAATGAGGACAATTATCCAGATGGGCAACATCGACCTAAATTGTGGCATTGAATGAACTTTTCAGAAATAAAGATATTTGCTTTCAGAAGTATTTATTGGAATTTCTTGGGCCAGAAATAAAAACATTCAATTCCACATAAAAAATTAACTGGAAGGACAATCAGATACATTCAGAGTTTAAAATGCTTGCTGTTTTATAAAGGTGCACGACTTATCCTCGTTAAGGTACATGGAGCTGGTTCAAAGAATAAATTTTTTTGTGGAATCCCGATGTTGTTATTTCTCCCAATTTATATTGTCTTCAGCATTGGGCATACCACGCAAATGTATATTATTCTGGCGAGAAAGACATTTTCAAAAAGGGTGCCTGAATTTTCACAATTTAAGATGAAAACAAAAAAAAAATCATCGGGAAGGTATTATAATTATGTTCACACTCGAGTGAAGAAGATGATCCTATAGAAGATTCCAACTTCAAAATACAAATAACAAAATGGATAATTTTAAACAATTTAATTATTCCATGAGGTGCAAAAATATGCCGTCCAAATTTTATAAATGACTCAGCTACAAGTAAAATACTGCTATTGGAAAAAGTACGGAGTATTTGAGGTTATAAACTATTGAATGATATCAAACATTGATACAAAAGGAAGTCACATAAATTTCTATAGTAAAAACATTCATCATAAAACAAACAAAAGCAGATACAGAGACCAAAACATCCTCTCTCCATCTGTAAAAGCTTACAAGAAGGTAAAAAAAAAAATACAACATGATGTTTAAAAAAAGCAATAAAACTATTGGAATGTTTACATTTAAGTTAGAGAAGTTAAAAAAAAAATATATAACAAAAACAGCAAAAAAGTAAAAAACTGCCATATTAGAATATAAATACTAAGGTTCACATCTGATAGAAAAAGCTAATTACACCAGTTACATTCAGAAGCCTATTTTACAGTTAATACACCCACACTGAGTTGGCATGAAAAAACTTTCCCTCATGAGTTTACACGTCACAACACAAGATGGCCCATGCACACACACCAATCAAGAGTGAAAAAGCCACAGTGGTGGTCAAAGCGAGATGCAATCATCATCCTCCTCTCATCTCCCTTTTTCAAACACTTTCGGGGCTGACAGTGAGGTACCAAGTTAAAAGAGGTGATCAAATGAGTTGCCTGCATTAAATGCTCCATCATTCCACAATTACCTGAGGAGCAGAATTTGAATGTGCAGGCCCGTGTTTGTGTCTTGTGTTTGCTCATGCACGTGCGTTCCCAGCCATGGAACATTCCACGGCGACGCATCCCACAAACATGCAGCTGGAAATGACTTATTACACGGACTTTTAGACAGCAACCAAGTCTCATGCTGAAAAAATCTTCCATTTACTGCCAAGCTTTCTTCCTTAGATATATTGCCGTTACTGTAACCGTCACTTTCATTATATTAATATCAACAAGTGGCTGATGAGTGACCCAGAATTAAAACCACAATGATCAAACAGCAGGAGACATGTCCCAACTCTTAACCTCTTCACTGTACACATATTGCCAGCCGGTCTCACTTCTTCGAGTACTGTGTTGCAAATATTACTGAATCGCGTCCATGAGGCATCATCCATCAAGTCTCCATTCCATGGTGATCTATTTCTGCCTAGTGCACAACGACATTGAATGGCAACCGACAACTCTCACCATGGCACCGAGCAATTAATGAATCAAGGGTTGATCATTCCTGTACAATTTTTCATTACTTTTCCATAATACCTCCTCATTTAGAAAACCTAATTCCTGGCCTTCTCTAGCTTTGTGTGCTTAGGAGTCTAGGGATAGAAGAAGCTGTCCCCTGAGTAGATTGCTGATATAGCAACTGATCTTCTACAGATTCTTATTTACACCAAGATTAAGAGTTGCTCTCCACTCCCCTATAATATGTCTCTTACGGTGGCAATCTAAACGTTTACTAAAAAAGGAAGCATACACATTTTTATCCACGTATTTAATCTCACAGCCACTTGATTAAAGACAAATCCTTGGTGGACATAAAACATCAATGGATGGATGGATAAGATAAGATGCACATCCCGGGCTGAAGGCACATATTACTACCAAATAAGATTGTATTATTGAATTATCTCTTTCATGTACTCGCCACAAATTTGTAAAAATTCCCATGTTGTCACGGGGTTCCCATACAATTCCCACCAACCTCACCTTCTTTTTTCGCCCTTTCTAGTCAGTGGCCATCAAGAGGAAACTGTGATATGGCAAACAAGCCAACACAGCTTTCCGCATGGCAACAACTGGGTATCTTTTCACCGCTGCTCATCACATCATCTAGATTTTGTGCCCTGCGTTAATATGTATTGAAATCCACATTTAAAGAGTTGAAAGGCATTTTCAATGCCATTTTGTTGTTTTCGAGTGTCACATTGGACTCTTGCCTTAACTGAATTAGGGCATCATTATCATTGGCTGGAGATATAAGCGTTCAAAATGATCAACAAAAATTCAATACCCAGGAAGCAAAGCTTAGTAAGGAGTGGCAAATTTATTAAGCAAGATATTGGTTGTTGCTTAAAAACAATCTTAATCTGAAATACCTGTTCTAAGAAAAGATTTGGGTGGCTTCATGTGTACGAACCATTGGGTAATGAAATATTTCTCACCAGCTTTCATATTTACCCAGCATGATTACTATTACATATGAATAGAAATGAAGTTTCCCCCTTACATGTGCACTATCACTGGCAATTATAATTAAAAAAAAACTTAAAATCACAACAATAAAGTCGGCTCGGAAAATGACAAATTATCCACATCAAACTGAGTCACATGATCACAAAACATTTCTACATTTCTTGCAGTTAACTATAAAGTTGAAATACTCGTGTATATGAATACTTATGGAAATTCACATTTCATTCATTTTCGCTGACAAAAATATACTTTCCATACAATTATATGCAAGATGAATGTGCAAATATACTATTGAAGTCTAAAAATATAGCAACAAAATGGAATATTGAGTATTTATACTTAAAAATTACATAATATGGCATCCACACTGTCCACTGACTTTGGCCATGTCAGACATGAATTTCCTTCCTCACAGTCCACACATTTTGGTGTTTGAGAGAATTCTACACAGTAGAACAGTCATCAGATGAACCACTCCTTCCTCCTCTGAACTTGGTGGCCCGTAGCGGCACGTACCACAGCTGAATCTGGGTCTGGGGCACCGTCCGCTCCTTTGTCCTCTTGTGTGAGATACTCACCCTTGTGGCGTGCCAAATAACGCCCTATCAAAACTGCCATTATCACTAGCGCTAGGAAAATTATAGCTAGGACACCTGGAACATGGAGACGAGAGGTGAGGGTAAGTGATGCACACTTGTACTGGTGACAGCAGCCCTAAAAATTGGCATGTCTAGTACTACTATTCCACAATGAGAAATGCAAAACAATTATTCAATTAGATAATTTGACCGAGTTATTGTTAAACATGATGGAATTACAAATGATTTTAGCAAACTCTGGAATAGAGTTTAGAATGTTAATTGCTTTTGCTCACAGCATGCTCTGGTCGTTGAGCGAGGGAATTGAGTTACCGTTCCAAAATGTTAAGCAAAAAAAGGAGGAACACAAAGAACTGTACGAGATCCCGCGACCGTAGCTTTTAAAAAAATCATAACTTTGAAAAAAATGAGGAGTAAATGTTATTTCTAATGACCCTAAGAAATAAATTAGTCAACCCTGCAGACAATAATGACATTACTTCAAAGCATTTTAGGTCAAAGAGACAGAAAAAAGAAGCAATTGTACAAGTTCAAAGAAGTGCAGTGTTCTTGGAGCACCTTTACGTACTTTCATACTGGCGTAAGAATTTAGCAAAGTTTAAACGTGCTAATTTGGTCACGGAAGGCATTCAGTGGAACTTCAAAAGGAAGATTTGAGAACTTTGAAAATCATATTCATGACTTCTAAAACAAAGCAAAATGTTTACTTTCAATTGAGAAGACGTAATGATAAAGCTTTGGGAGGGACTAGTGAGTTAAATATTCCATGCAGTGACACTAAAGCAAGCATTACCAAAGTAATAATAATAAAGCAATATCAAATCAAGCAGCAAGCTGGTAAATATGAGCAATGTGAAGAAATTGCCTTCCACTTCAATGCCATAATTCTCTAGCTTAATGCCTTTCCAGTGATTGCGCTGAAAAGTTAATCGCTCCCAATGGTATGTCCTATACTTCCATAAAAAGACAAGCTTCCTGTTACAGCAGATGACCCATTCACAACTCCCTCCACTGGCTTCCATTTATTTCACTTTAATGGGACATTTTTAAGAATGGCATACTAGGAAATCCACTCAGAACACGGCATTTGTGAACAATGGCCTCTGCCACGCTCCACACTTGGTCAGGACCCACAAATAGCAGACGTTCCTCATTATCCAAGTTTCACTTCCCTTCCCGTGAAACATCTTGCAAGATGTGCAGCAATTGGTGTGAGAATTGGCATTGCTGGCAACTGATTGGTTCCAGTAGGTGTTATGCCTCGTGCTAAGCTTCAAGTGACAGGGTATGAGATGCACAATTGATGCAAATGCACTCTTTGCGATTTTCTCAAAGATAAATTGGCCGGTAATATAAGCTACTTTACCGTTCGCTCTGAAGTGAAATCACACATTGAAGATTTTACTTTGATCCTGAGTGGCAATGAAATCATGGATTGCATTACACATGACCTGGAGAAGTCTCTCAGGCAAGCCATGAACTAAGCAGGCCCACTTTTACGAGGAGGGCCCTTAAGAGGTAGTGGGCACCACCACCACTCTCTTCCTTTGACTTTCCCCTGAAATAGCCTCAGAATGAAAGCAGTCCGCTGTCACAACAGAAGGCAGACAATGCCACTGCCTCACCCAGCCAGTAGATGTCCTTTTCACTCCTCTCACACCCCATCATGCATATTTTCTAGTTGCTCATCTTGAAGCCATGGCCTCTTCTAGTCAAGTTCTTCCAACAAAAAATCATATGCTTCTGACAACAATTAAGGTCTACTTGCCAATGAACCAAGATCAGCTTCCGTGTCCACTGATGATACCATTCTCCAATACTTTCAGATAATAGGCCTGAAAAAATATAGATATTGACCCTACCTGGCAGCATGTTGACATCATGTATGCATTGGCGATACAAGGCACTCCATAGTCTAAATCTCGCCCCTAAATAAAGACGACTATCTTTCTATCAATCACCATCCTGGCAAGCCACTCGGCACAAGTGACCTGCCTCCAACCTACCTGAGAGTCAATGGGTAGCGGTAAGAGGGTGGCGCCTGGCGTTTCACCTCCTCCAGGTCACAGAACATGTTACCTACCTCCCGACTAGCCTTGCATGAGCATGCCTTCAGTGCAACTAGAAACGTGGCCCGAACTGAGAGCGGAGACACATGACCAAAGGAGGAGAGGGGGGGGGGGTCACTCACCTCCAAGGATAGCGGAGTCTGTCCGCCGGTATATTTGCCGCAGTCTGTCTTCGTCCACCTCAGGGGGTGGCCTTGTCTCGATTATCTCAGGGGGGTGGGTGACAGGCTCCACACCACAGAAGTCTTCGTTCAATGGTGCTGAGGGAAATGAGACAAACACACACGTGAGAGAGTGAGCTAGCACAAAAAAACCATGTTACAACAATATGACGGACAAGGTGAAAATTCCTAGGAAAGAAAAATAGAAGTACTTTTAAATTACCTAATTTGATGTTGGTTTGATGAGTCTACAAAAGTTTTTTTTTAAACCATTACTACTCTTCAGTACAGTCCCCTTTTTAGGTTTACTATTTTGTCCAGTAATGCTCCAGTTTGTTAACCCCTTCCAAATAATGCAACTCATCCAACTCTGCATTTTGTTTCTCCAATCATTTAATCATTTTGTTTGAATGAGATCTTCTTCCTGCCATTTCTTAGCAATGAAGAACAAATGGTAGCCTGAGGGAATCTGAAGAATACGGGGGAATGAGTTGGAATCAATGTTTCAGCCAAGACTACAGAGGAGTGAGCAGATCTTTATTGTGGGCCAAGCGTGGATGTTTTCTTGTAGCTAGGTTTTCACATAGTCGAGTCATGATAATTAGGTCCATGCACCCAAAATAGCTTGGTCCTTTTCCAAGCAATCACTGAAGATTACTCCAAGTGAATCCCAAACTACTGTTGCCATACGCTTCCCACCTGAAGGAATGGCCGCCATCTCCTTTGGTGCATACTTTAGAGCTGGCAACCCATTGCTTGGACTGTTCATTCACTTCAGACATGCAGTGGTGTTTCTATGCTTCATCCAAAGTGCCAAAACAACGACTTAAGTCCTTAGGTTTACTTACGCCCTTAGGCCCAAACCAGCCTCCACATCAACCATACCATTGCATTTATTCTCCACTGAGAACAAACACAGCATTCACCTCGCCGAGTTTTCTTTCACACCCAATTTTTTGTGCAAAATTGAAAATGCTATATCTTGTGACATACCTGTAGCCTCAACCATTTCATAGCCTTTGATTTGTCAATCACTTCGAATAATATTGTGGATTTTGTCAATCATTTCACAGGAAGTCACTCCCACTGGACTTCCCAAACAATGTCTATCATATGATATGTGGATGCATGGCCTCATTTTAATCCATTTACCCATTTGCTAACAGTCCCACACACAGGAGCAGATGTGCTAAAAACTTCCTCCACCTTGGCTTCAATCTCTTTCGGTGATAAACCTTTTAAATAGAAGCTTTTAATCGCAACACAAACTCATTTTCTTTCCATTATTCTAAATTAAAATAATGTTTTTGCATCGATGGACTGTGAAAATGAAACCATGCGATGGTTATAGCCAAAACTCAAATAGCAGTCTAGTGAGAGATGAGGCTCACTGAAAGCAAACCTTTTCCAACACTACAAGTGCTATCTCTTGGATTTTATATGGACTCATTGATGGACCCATGTATATATTAAATGTGACATATATATGTAAATATATATTATTAGGTAATCTACCGGTTAAGATAGGTTTTTGGATGGATATAATTACTAATTAAATAATTTGTGACCCCTAGCAAAACACAACATCCTACTTTACATCAGGTCCCTCTTCATCACTGAGTACTTTCTTCCTCCCTTCATCCCATCCAACATCCCTATCCTGTTCCTTCCCTTTCCTCGTTTGTCTGACATTCTCCCCTCAATTACAGTCTTCAACATCCCGCTGCCGGTCAATACCCCCTTCAGCCACTTTTCCTGCCTCCATAGGATTGCTCTCAACAAACCCCTCTCTTCGCCCACCATACCAAGTACTTCCTCGTTTGTTTTCTTCTCTGTCCATTTCACCTTCTCCATTCTTCTCCACACCCACATTTCAAAAGCCTCCAGTCTATGTCTATCCTCCTGCTTCAATCACCACGTTTCCGCACCGTGTATAGCCACGCTTCATATCAAAGTTTTTACGAGTCTTTTCTTAACATCCTTACTCAACGTCCCCATCATCAACTCCCTCCCCCTCGTGAAAGCCTCTTTGCCTAGCGCAATTCTTCTCCTTACGTCCCTACTACTTTGACCGTGTTGGTCCAAAACATTTCTGACATAGGTAAACTGTGCTACCTGCTCTAGTTTTTGCCCTCCAATTTTAATGTTTAGCTTAGCCATTTTTTTCTAGAAAATCGCATAACCTTTGTTTTATTAATATTGATTCTCATCCCATACCTATCACACTGAATTTCCAATACACTCAGCAATGCTTGCAACCCCTTGGCTGACTGACAAACTAAAGATTGGTCATCAGCGAACCTAACTGATTTTACGAATCCCCCGCCCACCTTCATTCCTACCTCCAGATCTTCCCATGCCTCTTTAATCATTTCCTCTGCATGCAGGTTAAACAGCAACGGTGATAATGGGCAACCCATTCTTACACCTCTTCCTAACACTGCCCAACCGGACTCCCCGTTCCCCACTCGCACCTGAGCAGTCTGAGACATGCACATGTTGCGGATTAGCCTCCTTTCCCTCCAATCTATTCCTATTTTCTGCAGAATACTCATTAGTTTTTTCCAGTGCACTCTATCAAAAGCTTTTTCGAAATCTACAAAACAGGCAAATACATCCTGGTTGTGTTTTATATTCTTCTCGATTAATAATCTCATTACTGCAATGGCATCACAGGTACCTCTCCCCTTCCTAAACCCCAACTGATCATCCCCTAAGTAATCATTTGCCCTACTCTCTATCCTTTTGTTTATAATCCTGAGAACAACTTCAGCTGCATGATATCAACCTTATTGTCCTGTAGTCGTCACATAATGTAGCCTTTACCTTTTTCGGAATAGGAACTACAACTGATCTCACAAAGTCTTCCGACCAGATTCCTTCCTCATAAATACTACGAATCAGCCCATATAGCCTCTTCCTCCCACATTTTCCTAAACATTTCAATAGTTCCGCGGGAATATTATCCACCCCCACGGCCTTATTACAGTTCTCCTATACTTTCCTTCCACCATATATATATATGTGTATATATATATATATGTATATATGTGTATATATATATGTATATATATGGAAAGGAAAGTGCAGTAAAGGAAAGGACAGTGGTTTAGAATTCATACAACATCATACAGGAAAGGAACAGTGCGTTTCGTGGCACGCATAACCAGAAGAAAGAGATGAGCCACATTGGCCAAATACACATTCAAACACGAAATCCCGCCAAACGGCGAATAAATACTCATATATACAGTGTATGATGTTGTATGAATTCTAAACCACTGTCCTTTCCTCTTGTGTATTGTCTATTTCTCCTTTGGTGGGTGAAACAGTCCCCTGACGCCATCTCTTGGCTAAAGAATCGGGGCGCTTGGCGACATTTTAGACCCACGGATCTCAGGGTAAATTACGTTTCCTCGATAGCTCAAGTGGTTAAGAGCATCCGCCCGGCAAGTGGAAAGATCTGAGGTTCGAGTCCCGGTCAAGGAAATATTTTTACTCTTGTGATCCGTTCGATTCCGCCTTCCCCACCTTTATTGTGTTCATCCTTTATATGTGTTCCTACATTCAAACATGAAATCCCGCCAAACGGCGAATAAATACTCATATATACAGAAACAGATATAAGGAAAAGGGATAGGAACAAACATAAAGGACGAACACAATATAGGTGGGGAAGGCGGAATCGAACGGATCACAAGAGTAAAAATATATATATATATATATATATATATATATATATATATATATATATATATATATATATATATATATATATATTCTCTCCACTACCAATTGCGCAGTTTAATTTCTATGTTATAACATTTAATATATATATACATATATTAAATGTGATAACATAGAAATTAAACCGTGCGACTGGAAGAGGATATCCAGCCTGGCCTTCTGCCATTATTACTCTATATTAGCACTTATACACCAATGGATTTCAAAAAGATTTAGTCATTTAAATATTTAAACGAAATAGTCCACTAAACTATAGTCCTTAATAAATTACTAGCAACATCAAAAAGGAATAATCTATTCCACAATGTAATTGTATTTATTTCTACATAATAACATATTTTTTAAAAATAAGCACTGTACCAATTTGATTAAATTTAATAACTAAATATCAACGATTATTTCTTAAAATCATTTTTTAGGCATATTTTGGGATTCGAGCATTATATTGACAACAAATTCTGAAAGATAAGTTACCAAAAAATAATGACATATATCACCCCATTTACATAATAACAAGATTCTACAAAAAAGGAAATACTTTTGGAATTCCATCATCAGTTAATCTGAAATAGCACTGGCCGAACAAACGCATCACTGGCATAATAAAAGGAACTAACAGAAGATAAACTTACTGCCTAGGGTGCTGATGTACGATGGGCCGTCCTCTTGAAAGAGCAGCTTAAGAGGGTAGATGTCATCAAATTCCACTCGGGAGATGCAGCCAATGAAGCCTTCTGTCATTGATTCATTCTTTCCTATGTACATGTACTGAATGTTGTTGAACTGCGCATCTGCAGAGGCTTTTATGTTGAATGATGTAACGTAAGGCTCATAGTTATCAACCTATGACGAGGAATTCATCAATTCAATAGCTTTGCTCCATAAAAAATACAATCAACAGAGTCCAACAAAAACATTTTCAAAACCTAAAACCACCAAAATGGAAAAATTTCACCATGGAGAGTTGAAAAGGTGCTCACAAATGTGAGGAGGCTCGGAGTGAGAAAATCAACTTAGATATGAGCACGCAGTTTCCAATTCAGATCCAGTGACCATCAGCATAGGCATAGAGAGGGTATGGCACTTAAATCCGGACAAGCACGCGTTTTCTCAAATGAGATTTCTTCGCCGGGTTAGCGAAATCTTCCCCAGACTTCTCCAACGCATTATCACACTTAGCCACAATATCTTACAATATAGTTGATCTGGGGTACCCGAAGAAGAATCAAACTATTTCGAAATATAACGCCCAGTGCGAGCACTTTCGATAATAGCGGCTCTTCGTTTGTATTCCGCACTTGTACGTATACATGTCGGCCATTTTGAGGTTATGACTGTTTACTAGATGCCTGTAGTTTTCAAGAATGCAAATCGCAACCACCTCCAGTGGAACTACGATATGGCGGGAAGTTAAAATTGAAATTTGTCCAGATTTAAGCGCCGCATCCTGTACATAACCAGCAATGGAGATAACTGCAGTCACACACACTCAAGTCAAACAACTAACTGTGTAATCATTCAAACCAAGTCACATTCTCACACAATGCCAGACATTGCCTCAAAACCCACCCTGACCACTAACTCGCCCACAACCTATGCTCCTGGAGGATCATAAAATAAGCAGGCCGTTAAATAATATCCTTCTCCAAGGAGACTAAATCGCACTGGCCGAGTGGAGAGGGAGCGAGGCATGCAAACATTGATCCGTGTCAGGCAGGGGGGGGAGGGGGGAGGAGTGACCACCTGGGGCTGCTGCAAATGTGGTGGGGTGGGACCTTGCTTGCATCGAGCAATGCAAATGGGAATCGCACAACACAGCATATTTTGCCATCTGTAGCCCTTCAACAATTTGAGTGATAAAAACAGTTTCTCCCTAAATTTACATTTATGAAAAAATACATTTTGAAAACAATATAAAATACAACGTTCTGCTTTTCATCTATTCTGCATGTAATACAGTGGAACCCCATAATGTGAAGAATACACACAATAACATCTCATGCAGAATTTGAGGCGATTCGTATTGGAGAGGGAGGCTGCTGAAAAATGATTGAAAAATTCAGCCATACTTAAATAGTTTCTTCTGGTGGCAAACATCAAATGGCATATAGTCACCACACTTTGTCAACTAGTACAACGGTGAAGATGTAATACTACGTGCTCTTGATTGGCAAATCTATTAAATGATTCAATTCCAAGATCAGAAGAACATTACTTGTATGATTAGTTGAATTTGCGTATGACCCACATCCATTAGCATATGTTATATTTTCAATTCCACCCACATTTACAATGGAATGTTTAAGTACTACGTTACTTATGCATTAATGGAAAACTTAAGGACAAATTGCTAATATTTCACTATCATTTGTGAAAAGGTTAGAGAAAGCCAATTTGCCAAGATGTTTTTCACAAGAGATGTTTTGCATCTAGGAGTAATATACATTTGAAACTCCTCGGAGATTTTAAGGGATGCAGCTACAGTTGGCTTCCACACAGCACTTTCCAAGAACCATTTCTCCTCATCAAAATTATTATTTGGCTCTACTTGCAAGGAGGGCAACCATTAATGCAGCCTTCCAGGTAATGCTTTTGGTATAGCATGATAAGCAGCACATAACACATCATATTATATGCTACTATTTAAAAGATTTCAGGGATATACAATAGAAGAGAGTAATTCAATTATCTATAAATGATCAATTTTCTTTTAAGAAATCAAGTTTAGTTACTTGTGAAATTTTCTCCAGTTCTTTTTCAAAATTCGACACCAGGAGTATTGAGGTACTGTGGCAGCAAGCATTTCATCCAAAGTTATTACGTTGTGAATCACATCAAAGTTACAATTAAACGTGGTGATCTTCCCCATTAAATATATCAAATTATAAGACAATGCAACAACAGAGTAGGGTTGCAGCTCACCTTAATTATGAGTTTGGATCCAGAATCTTCTCGGCTAATTCGAACATCGTGGTACTGTCCCAATCCAAAGTTCTGCTTGGGGAATATTACCTCCTGCCGTTCATAACCAAAGTCAAAAATAACACGCAAGTGACCTGGAAGGAATGATGATGAAATTCAACCAACTTACTTTCTTACATTCTGGCACCTATTTCCCTTCTTTTACACTCGTGGTTGTGTAAGTATATCATGCAAGTTTGGTTGCAAATTGATTGATCAAAACCTAGCAAGCAAAACCCACCTGTCTGAATCATCATTCAATTAACAAAACTCACAGATTAGATACCTGGTTTTTCCTGCATTTGTTCAAAGAAATTCCAGAATCCAACAAGGCCCGGAAAGGTCAAGGAGTATCTCATCTCCCCCCACGTCCCTTCGTGGCGGCTTTACCCTTAACTTACATCTGTCTTCCTGACCATGCAAGATTTGTTTGAGAGTCAGTGAGACTGATGACTCTAGTTACCACAAAATTTAAATCAGGGAAGTGGTACAATTTGAGATACAATGTCTATCATCATCCATTATTTAAAATTGAGATTTATAAAATACTAATCCCAGTCTAGGAAAAATATCACGATGAAACTATAGGTAAACTTGTATTATACAACACCCTTGTTAACTTACATAAAATCAGTAACCTCATTCCGTAAATTTCTCTTGGTCGATTATATTTATTTTCTAATATCCCTTTGACTATTTATCAGGGGCCATCGGACATTTATGGATTCTGTCAATGCATTCCACCCATTAAAATTGAGCAAAAAAAAATGAGAAAAGCAGAGATTTCACAAGGTGAGCATAAGATTCATTTAAATGCCCCCATCAATCCTGTTCGCCAAACATTATGTATGCACTAATCCATCAAGCACGTGATTATGGTTCCCTCTTTGAGCTGTTTTGCTACAGGGCAATAACCATATTAAATTTCAGTCGATAAGATATTTATATAAAGATTGCCAGGCTGATAACATGGTCCCTGCAAAATGCCACTCTTTCCCTTTGAAAATGATGCAATCAGACTTACTGGACACTGAACAATGCCTTGCCATTGATCAATCCCCTTCCCTTGAATGATCCCAAACCTGATCACAAACTGCCAAAGACAGCTATCATTTATCAACGCTATAATACACTTCAGTTGATCCAATCCCAATAATGCAAGTTCAATTTGTAAAAAATACAAAAGAATCAAAATAATTACCTCATTATTTATAATATATCCTGATTCCATTTTACTAGAACTTTTACTACCTGTCAAGAGAAAATTAGGAAGCACAACACTCACCACTATTGGAGATCATTATGATCATATATTCGCCTGAAATAGCTGAAAACATCCCAAGAAGAAACCCTTTCGGGTTGGTAGTCGTGAATCCAACTCTTATTTTCTCCGAAATGGTGGACCTGTAACTGCCAACAAATTGGTACCTCACCAGAGAGCTTGGGCGCATGTTCACACCAATTTCTGCAAATTGAAAAAGAAGCGAAAGAAACAAAAAGTTAGAAGGTCAAATTGAGTGCAACAACAAAATCAAAAGAACCAGGTATTTAGTTCTACGTCCTGACCAAAAGAGAACATACATGGTCCATTATGAAAGTAATGCACCTGATTTTATTGTGACGCAACTATCCATGGCAGCACAGTAAAACCGGCAGGGAGATTTTGGGGGGGGGGGGTCAGCCCCTCCAATGCAGCTGATTACCAGTTTGCTCCGAGCAGTCGGAGCAGAAAGGAAAGCATTGGGAGATTTTGGGAAAACATTCAAAAGCATGTAACAACTTTCCTGAGAGAGACATTCCCGTCAAGAGGAGTGCCTTCTTAGACGTGGCAGACACTTCTCCAAAAGTGTATTGATGCAGGGGGAGAGTATTTTGAAGAATTTTAGCATTTGTCCAAGTACGATCCATAAATCTATTTTTCCCAGAGAACGCAAATTACTTTCACAGTAGACCCTGTAGTCAAACTCTGCCATAAATTTTTAGGATTGCCATGTTTCAGAACAGTAATAGTACATTTAGGGGAGGCAATCGACATCCGAGGTCATTTGTGCCAATAGGGATGGATGAGAATGGAAAAAGGGGGGAGAGAAACCCGGCGTCGGCACTAGCCAGCTCTTAACGCAAGGTGCTGAGGGGTCTGCAGCTTAACCTCCCATCCGCCGGACGTCCTGCTCACTCAAAGTGCCCTTCACAAAGCATCTCAAGCGGGGATAGAGATACCACTGAAAATTATATTTGCCCTCTCCAGGATTCAAACCCAGCCCCGCTGGGTGGAAAGTCAGTAGCTACCACAACAATCTGATTCCCTCTTTCAAAACAGCATCAACAAGATGAACACCATTGTGTCAGCGAAAACAGATTGGGGCTAAGTCCCATCCTAAATCCACAACCACACACACTTCCATGTGATGCAACCGCAAAATAACAGATCATCACCAACCAGGTCAAATTCAAAACCACACTGTGGTTCTGTCATCCCACGATGATTCGCAACTCAGCACTGGCAAGCTCATTAATGAAGTCTTTCTGTTCTGGCCATGCTTTTCCCCCAAGCCTTTCCTTTGTAGTCTAGAGTGAAAACTCACATATGCCTAGACTTCCATATATTCCCATGATGGCAATGGCTTTATGCTTTTTTTTATATGGATAGTAAACTCTCGTTTATCCACATATGCACTGTGAATTATACATGCTATTATTCCCTCTCTTTGCAGTATCACAATATTTGGACGTAAAATGACAATCGTAAAACAATTAAATGCTTAGAAACTTTGTTTCTATGCATTCTATGTTTCTATGCGTTCTTATGTTTTCAAAAATTATTATTTTGAAATATCTGGGCTTTCTTAAATGTTTATCATTTCACAAAATCAAAAGTTGTCCGTAATATTTAATGTTTTAATACAAACATTTTTTGTATTCTCCGTACTTTCCCCATTATCGTTTCCCTCGCACTCACCAGCCCTGGGAACTCCGTACCCTCCTTTAAGGAGAGAGCAAACAGATTTATGCACCATGAAACAAATAAGTCTTCAACTACTGGCACTGCATTTTTGTAATCTGCACGTCATGCGAGGAATATGAATCCTAATTACGAATCCTTTAATGTAACTTGTCCTTGCCAGTCATTTTTATTTTACCTGGCTACATTATTGGTTTAGCTTCCCGAGGAAAACGCGTTCCGATATTCACTTGATCAGATAGTTCTGAGTTCTTGTAATTTTATTATTCCACTCTCATGAAATGCCTGTAAAACAGAAAAAATGTAATTTCCAAAGCTAATAAACTGGAATTGTAACACGGAATGAAAAATAAATTTGTTTACACCACAACCATATTTTCCATGCCATTTTGTTGTCCGTGCTTCATCATGCAACAATTAGCACATGGATAATATCAAGAGTTTACTGCAATTCTAATGCGACCTCAAAACATACGTCATTTACCAGACGGTAGATCGTAGCTTGTACACTCCACACGCAGCAAGTGCACAAAGAGTTTTAAGTGATTGCATACGATGTATTTCTTCATTTGATGTCAGAGCATTACATCACGGGCATTGCCAATAAAATATATTTACCGAGTATTGCAACGGTTGAGATTTTTGTTTTTAAAATCAACTTTTGAAGTAATTGTGTTGATAAACTGCATTATCAACCATTTCCAACACTTGATGAGCAACTTCTAGCCAACGATAATCAATGTTTATGATATCAAACTACCAAAGAAAGAAACTGGAGGATTTACTGCTAAATATTATCATTCTTAAAAAATGAAAATTCATGCTACAGAAATGGACTCAAAGAAAATGAAAATAAATGAAAACACAAGAAGTTTCTCCTTTATTGGCCTTGAACCAATTACGCAAAATGTTCAGAGACATGCCTCGGCTACCCTGTGGGTCACAATTAACTAATGACTGATCACACAGCCATCAGCAGAAATAACAAGGCGCTGATGCACAGGTTATTTTCTTCATCTGCGCCAAACACTCGTCAAAGGGAGATTCTGCACCTTTTTCCACAAATGTCAAAACTTTAGTTAGCATATTTAAACTTGAACTGCTTCAACAAAAAGATGGGATCCGCAAGAAAATAAGGAGCCCCTCTGTTGCTATGAAATGTATCTATCAATTATACTCAGGAAGTGTACCATTCCACAAAATACATACGTTAGTGTACTGTTTTCACATCCCTAAAAAAAAAATTCCTCATTATAAAGCCATCGCTTACATCCTGAACACTTAAATTTGCTTGTGACATTAAGCAAAACACCTTTCACTAATGTCATGATTAGAAATATTTAACACTAAAATAAGATGTTCAATTTGCTTTTAGGATGAATCCATTGGGTCTTTTTTATAATTTTCAATGGAAACAAAGAAATGAAAAACTATATTTAGGAGAATGTATAAACCTGGTGCCCTTCAAGCTCTTACCATCAGCACAAATGGGTCCCTTGAAGGCCGTCCAACGGCAATCGCAAGTATATCCATCGTAGCGCTCATAGCAAGTGCCATTATTCAGGCACGGGCTGCTCTCACATTTCCCCACACAGCCACTGCTCACACCTGTGCACCAAAACAGTCTCCACACATTAGCAAGCCAGAGGAAGAAGCACAAAGAGATTAAATGACAACAAAAGAGATGAATTAGGAAAAGCAGGTACACTCATATGTACCTTGTATTCAATCACATACGAGTTTGTAAGCAACATATCAGCAAGACCAATATAACATCATGACTATGCAATTAAGGAATGAAGTAAGTTTTCAAACATACCATACAAGCCACGCGTTGCATAGCTCTTGAGATCTGCAAGCTGCCCATTAAGAAGCAGAGCCCGAATACAGCCCACATAGCCATCACGATACTCAACAGAAGCCCCTTAAAGAAATAATCACAATAAGACCCAGCGAGTAATATGGATGCTCATTGCAATAAATTATATAACACAGACCACTTAAGTGTACTGAAACAATTCAGAGCCAAAAAATAATAATAATACATTTATTTGTCTGGAGATTTGTTGCATATTCATACATACACAAATATCGACACATCAGATACAAATTTCACAATTTTAAAATATATATTTATTATATATATATATATATATATATATATATATATATTATATATATATATATATATATTTTATATATATATATTTATTATTATATAATATATATGTATGTATATGTATATATATAACAATTGTACGGAAAAACTCACACGAGCGGCACAATAATGGGCTGACACAATATAACACAAATAGAAAAGAATAGAAACATTTAAAAGAACACTCATACGGTAAATTGTTCGAGCTTTCGGCCCCCTCAGAGGCCTCCTTCAAACGAGACTGAAAATATGCTGTGTGTATATATATACATATATAAAAATATATACATTTTATATATATATAAAATGTATATATATATATATATATATATATATATATATATATATATATATATATATATATATATATATATATATATATATATAAATGTATGTATATATATATAAAAAATGTATGTATATATATATATATATATATATACACTAGTATAATTACATATTAATTGGTTCGGCCAGAATTGATGGGTTGCAACAATTCCAGGTATTCATTTACAGAATAGAACATATTATTTTTTAAAAGGTTAAACAGCGCCTTCTTGAAAACGGGTACTTTTGTTTCATATTTGATTTCATGGGGAAGTTTATTGAATAACCTTAAGCCCTTTGGGCCCATGGGCAGTATTGAGTGTCCTGACAAATGGTTGGTGCAGGTCATTGCAGGTCCTTGTATACTGACTATGGTAATTGTGGTTGCACTTATACTGAGAAATATTACCCTTTGCATGCAAGATGACATTAAATATATATATGCAAGGTACTGGTCATAAACCAAGTCTTTTGAAGAGAGGTTTACATGGTGCATGGCAAGGAGCATTGCTCATAATACGTATAATCCTCTTTTGGATTTTGAAGATTATGCCCACATGGGGAGAGGAACCCCAGAAGAGGATACTGAAAGTGACATGAGAATTAAATTCACTGTAGTAAATTGATAGAAGGACCTCTAAATTTTCAGAATATCTAATATTTCAAATGAGGAAGTATAGGGAACTTGACTTTCTATGTAATTAGAAAATGTGTTCCTCCCAAGACATGTTTCTATGCAGGATTACTTCCAGGAGACAGAAAGACAAAATGCAGTTTTTCACAGCCCGAAGTTTATTCAAACTCCATTCTACTGCATGCACAAAGATACAGAACACTTTCAATTTCTGATTTCATCAGGAAATGTAATTTCACTGAACAGCCCGAGCCTATTAACATTATCCTGTTGAAATCAATGGAAGGTCTTTGGCTGAAAATCTCTTTTTAAATTGCTCTAAATGATTTCAATCCCTCTGAAAGAAACTGCTGCAGCTATTAAACTATGTATAAAAAATGAACGATTACATGGTTCGAAAACTACATGTAACTGATTGCTGAGGCAATAGAGAGGAGAATATTCCATGTCCCTAACAGCCAATCATAAAAGATGAAATTCCTGCCGAGTGAAAGGCATTCACTTTTTATAATTCCAACCAAATGTTTCACACGTATGGAATGTTTGCTTCCAAAGACAATCACTAGATTTATATAATGCCACCATCAGATTTCCATTGTTTTGCTAAGGAATGGAGGGACAGACTTGAAATCACTGCATGCCAACCTGTGACCAACTTGCACATCATATGCATTGTATGGGGAGGGATTCCTTGTCAGCCACAATGCTATGTATGTTTCACAGGATGTCAGCCACATTGTTATGTATGATCACACATTTTTCCAAACTTGTGATCAAAGATATTTTTAGTGATTTTTGCGCAAAGTTTAATAAAATTTTGTGCACAGTTTTAAAATTGACCGAGAAGAAGAATTCGAAAGAAGAAAGCCATAAGAGAATAAAAATAAAATATAACAGCAGAAATGAAAAGTAAAATCATTGAAAATCCAGAACAAGGTGTTAGCAAGGCTCATCTAGAACGCACGTTAACAATCAGTCGACATCAATGATAGGCTTTTTCTTCAAGAACACATACAAGACTAAGGAGATAGATACTTCAAATAGAGTGATATGAGTATCTATGCAATGGTTATGTATTCTCAATGATGTTGACAGGTTGCATCTCATATGTATAAACAAAAAGCAATTGCTATATGACACAAGTAACGTGGATATAATTGGTGAGAGAGGAAATTGATTTTTGCCAACCTCATCTTTAGATGTCAGGATCATCAATGGATGAACAAGTATTTTAGGGGAGCTGTGCATGATTTGAGAAGTTAACAAGAAAAACCACCATCCACGGCATTATGAGGCATGGTGAAGCGGCAAGCTCCTTGGTCAAAGACAACTGCGAACTTCATCATTGACTTCAGAAAGCTCATAGGTTCAGAGGGTAACCTGCCACAACACGTTTTTAATAATGACGAGACGGTTCTCTTCGGGAAGATGATGCCAAAGCAAACCTATACTCGGGCACATAACAGTAGAAAATGCGTTGCCCGACCACAAGGCAATGAAAGGCCATCTCACGGTGCTATTTTCTGCCAATGCAGGCGGCAATTTGAAAATCAAACCCCTGCTTGTTTACCATTCACAAACTCCACAAGCCTTCAAGACGTATTAAGTCCAAAACAGCAGGCTAAATGTGATGTGGAGGTCACGGGAAACTGTGGCATCGTACCATGAGTACAAGGCATCACCTTAAATTGAATGTGTACCATAAATTTATTTAAGATCATTTAGAGTTACATTTATGAAAAATTTTGAAGCGTCGGCAAAGAAATGTCTCCACACAGCTTCCTAGTAAAAGGGAATTAGGTATGTAGCATAAATATAATGAACTATTTATTTAAATTCTTTTTTGTTTTTACAAGTAGTTTGCATCACCAGTTGCTTCATTCCATTGTAGAACAAAAGATAAACATGATCCACAATCTTAAACAATGCATACACAATTTCCTTTGAATAACATTGTTTATAATGTATTCTTTTTCGCATGGAACACATTATCGGGTTTTAAATTGATTTATGTGCAAAATGTTTTTTGGCTAAACGAGTGTTTCGCTTCACTAGAAAGATCATGGAGCGGTTTATGCTCGCATTTATCTAAAAAATAAGAGGGGGATTTCCATCATATTCTGTCATCTAATAGGGCTCCTCACTCAATGTTGATTAACTCAGTTGAGCCCAAGAGAAATAGAGGTCATTTGTTTGGTTTCCTCTACGCATGCATGGAAGTGGAACAAACAGATCACGAGGCAGGGAAACCCTAAACAATCGCGTCTCTCAACAGAGCATCAACTACCACGGGTGGAGTAGATACATTGGTCCAAATGAACACCAGTTACTTACTCCCCTGCTTGGGAACCTAAGAGGTGGCAGACGGCACTCTTCTCCGGCATTTGTCAACTCATTTTCCTGGACCAATGCTGCCCAGAAAATAATTAGTTGGCAATGACGAAATTTATAAAAGATACAACAGTGCAGTAAGTCAGATGGCAAGTGTTGCAGAAGATGTCACGACCCAGAATCCCAAGAAATACGTACATGGGAGAGCACTGCACAAAATTTCAATGTACCCTTAGGCAAAGTCAATGATGGGGACGGGAGAAGCTGCTAAGGACAGATAAACTGCCAAATTTTCCCAGCATACAAAAAAGAGCTTGCCTGAATGTGGAGCTTAGTTCCACTGACTTTCAGTTATAAGGTTGTTTTCCATGTGAACATACAAGACAGTGGCGATTAACTGAATGAAAAAAAATACCATTCATAAAATGCATGGTAATTATCTTTGGCTGATTAAACACACTAATCATCTACCATAGCTGTCCAGTAAGTAACCTCAGTTTCTGTGTAACTAGTGGAGGGAGCCAGATGGTCCCTGTATTGATGCGCACAGTATGTCAGTATGCCTCGAGCTGCAGTGGCTGGAAGATTGCTTCACTTGTTGTTTGTTTACAATAGCAAGTCAAAATGAACTATTTAATTTAAATTTCCACCAAATGTGAAGTCTGTTCAATTAAAAGGTTTTTACTGATAAAAAAACTACAAAGCTGGTGACATTCATCGGGAAATTTGTGCTCTGCATGGACTAAATGTGATAAGTGACAGAGTTGAGTGCATCAGTATTGTTGTTTGTTAAAGAGTGAATGGACAAATTCCCACGATTGGTAGAATTGCCCCCCCCCCCCCCATTTGTGGTCAACAATGAACTTCACCTGAAAATTGACGAAAAGTTCATATAAATCCACCTTTTATGATATCTGATCTCTTAAGGAAGTTTTCCACAGATTTCTAAGACTGTTGCATGAAAATACGACTGAACATTTTTTGTGCTTGTCTCAACAAGAAACTTCAAGATGCCATCATCGGTTGGTTACAATCTCTCAGGCGGCAGAAGTTTATGCTGAATGAATTAGAAAACTAGTTCAGAGATATGACATAAATGTTTAAATCTGTTAGGAAAACATGTATAAAAATAGTCAAGATATGTTATTTTTAGATGAAAATATATTTTCTCTATGTATTCCAATGTATTTGTTTTAGCATAATGGAGGTTACCTTCTGAACAGCCATCGTACATAGATGCTTATAACTAATTACTTCCTCTTGAGATTGAGAAATCTCCACCACAGTGCCATTGCTCCCACACCAAAAACTCAATTCCAAGAGCTGCCACGGCCAACCCAGCATCTCCCCCGTCCTTCACTTTGGTCCGCTCCACCTCCCCTGCATGCACTCTCCACCCCAAGGCGCCTCTCCGCGCCAACAACCAAGAGTGAGCGACCCCATGAAAACATCCCCCACCGCACAAGCATCAACTTAGCCTTCTCCCTCTTACATTCTCGAGCAAAATAAACATCTCCAATGGAAATTAAAATGGAACAATCTTGAGCAGGGGACACAAGCAAGGGGAGGGAGTGCACTCACCCACAACAAGGTCAGAAGTGAGGTGGAGGGCCCTGACAGGGCCGGGTGGCTCCCTGACCTCCGCCTTCAATGCACCATCAACCACCATCCTTGCCTCTTTCCTGACAAGGAAAAAATATACATCATCATTGAGGGAATAAACAGTTTTCAATTCATGCAGATAATGTATTTGGCACATGTCTGGCACTTGCATGAGATGAACTGCGTAAGTACCCACTTGGTCTTTACTATCGAGACATATGTTTACAACCTATCCGTACCACCTTCACCATCCCTTTAGCACCTATTTCCACACTCCCTCCTCAACACTCCCTAACAACAGGACCAAATAATGCTATGCTCTTTATTAATTACTCGTGGCTTCGCTGGTTCAATTTATCCATACAGCTGTAACTGGACTTAATTGGTATCACAGGGCTTTTTATGCGCATGGGCAGTTTCTTTATCATGTTGTTGTGTGTGGGCACGCAATATTGCAGGTGCTTTAGACAAATGTCTAACATAGCATAGCAAATTCCCCTTTTCCCCTTTAACAATGTTTACAATTTTCAGTTAAATCTCCATCTTCTTGGAAAAATTTTGACTTCAGATGTCAATGGACTCATTTTAATTGAATGTTCCCTCTTTCAGAGTAAAGCAAAAGGCATATTATGCGAACTTGTTATTTTTACAAACAGAAAAAATTAAGGAAATATTTACTTGAAACCATTATTCATATAAAAAAAACAAAATGCTATAAAATACATTAAAAGTTACATTTATAAAAACCAGAAGTTTTAGACACAAATTTCAACCCTTAATTTTGATAACCAGTGCATAAGACGCACTCCATATTTTAGATGTATTTTGAGGGGGGATAATGTTTCGCAGGAAAATACAGTACTTGTGCTGTATTTGCCAGCGTATACCTTGCAAAACACAACCTGACATCCAACTCTATAATAGCCTCTTTTCAATTCAGAATACTTCCTCCCTTCATCCCCTATCCAAGACATCCCTATCCTGTTCCTGCTCCTTCCTTACTTGTCCAACGTTCTCCCCTCTATCACATTCTTCAACATCCCAATCAGTATGCTCTGCATCCATCTTCCCTGTATCTTTTTAATTTCTCCCAAAATCCTATCCCCTCCCTCACTTGGCACCTAGCACCTCCTTGTTTATTTTCCTTTCTGTCCACTTCACCTTATCCACAGACAAACTTTGGCCCTAAACCCTATTGAAATAGAAAAACTGTTTCATATGCTCTAGTTTATGATCCCCCCTAATTAAGGCTTAACTTCGCATTCTCCTTTCTTGAAAACCTAATAACTTTTGCTTGGTTTATAATAATTCTCATCCCAAATCTTTGATTTTCTAATGTTATCAACAACAATTTTAATCCCTTGGCAGACTAACTTAAATTAAATCATCAGCAAACCTAACTCATTTTTAATGAAAATTCCCCATCCATTCTCATTTATAGCTCTCCCCATGCCTCTTAAACCATTTCCTCCTTATATATATATAAGAAAAGCAAGGATGGTAATAGACAGCCCCGCCTCACTCCTCTTCCTAACACAGCCCAACCCAACTCTCCAACCATCCATTGCAGCTGAGCAGTTTCACAGATGTACATACAAATAATGGATGTCACCTGTCCCTCCCCAATCTACTCCTATCTTCTGCAATAAATTCATTCATTCTTCCCATATTAGTCCATCAAATACCTTTTTTCAAATAAACGAAACAAATATATACATCCTGACATTATTAGATGTTCCATATGTACTGTAGGCATCATTACTGCAATGGCATCACTTGTGCCTGTCCCTCTTCTGAGCCCTAATTGATCAGCCCCTTAGTAATCAATTGCCCTCTTCTCCGTCCCTTTGATGGTGATCCTGAGCACTGCTTGAGCTTAATACAAATCACAGCTGCTGTTCCATAGTTCTCACATATGGCTGCCATGCCCTTTTTTGGAATGGAAACCAACACTGATCTCATAAGTTCATCATACCAAATTCCTTCCTCAAGAAATAACTCATAAAAACTCTTCCTCCCATGTAACCTCCTTCTTAAACCTTTAAGTAGTTCCACAGGAATGCTGTCCGACCCCATGGACTTATTCAATTTCAATTCCCTTAATGCCCTTTCTATCTTGCCATTAAGTATGGCTCGGCATAAGCAATTCTCATCTCTGTCATATTCTCTTCCCATGCCTAAGCTTCCTGGCCTACTGTCTTCACCATTAGGTTCCTCTAATATTCCACCCATCTCTCTCGAATCTTCACTTCCTGAAATACTATCCTTCATCTTTGCAATGATTTTCCTTTTCTACTTCCTGACAGTGCTTTCACCTTCCTTTACAAGGCACCAATTTCGCCCTTCCTCTTTATTTGTTTAATGCCTCAGTTTATTATTGAACTCTTTGTTTGTATTCTTGCATTTCCTTCTACCATCTATCCTTCTAATCACCTTGACCATAATCCATAGTTTCCTGGTCCTTTTCCCATTTAATATTCCTTTAGTCCTGTTTGTGGCTTTCAGGATGATGTTTTAGATATGTGTTCCATTTCTTCTCTTTAGTACTCAGCTCCCTCATAATTTTCTCTAATGTCTACTGATACTCCTTTCTTGTCGTTCCTGTTAATGTTTCCAAATTTCATTTCCTAAACAGCCTTCCCTGTCCTATCTTTTCAAATTGGATACTACATCTCATAAATTGCCGGCCCCGGTGGCGGCTGGGTAACGTCCTCATCTGAGAGGTCATGGGTTCGATCCCCGTCTAGGTGGTTTTTCCTCCACCTAGGGCTTTGGGTGTATGTCATTGTCAAATTGTTATATCAACATTCAAAGTCAGAGGTAAAGGTTGAAGTGCTGTTTTCGGACTAATGCAAAATAAAATAAATAATTACTAAATTGTGATCAGAGCCCACATCCACTCCCGTCTTGAGTAACTGGTTTACTTCCTCAATATTGTTCTTTATGCATAATCACACCAATTTCCTTCGGATTTTGTTAGATAGACACCATTTCTGTATTTTGATGCTTATAAGTGACTATAGTGAAGTGATGTTTTTATCACAAATAAATTAGATATTCACCTGTTCCTCTCCACAAGCACAGAATGCCAGTTGTCATCTGCCAAACGATACGATGTCTCCACGCTGACACCCAATGGTCCAGCACCAGCCTGATACTGAAACTGCAGCTGATCACCACCTACGTTGACCACAGTTCAAAGAACAAATTAATTAATTAGTTGGAAAGAGAATTTACTAATGATTGGACAATTATTTAAAATATTTGGCCAAATTTATATTTAAGATGGTTACAAAAATGAATTTAAGTACTTTCTTTTAAGTTTAGTACCGCAAGAACCAGAGAGTCCAAGCTAAAAACCTGCCTTGGAACATGAATTTTACTTCACTGCTAAATGCACTCAAAATTTACCTATCTTTCTCACTAACTCTTAACCCCAAACCAAATTATATCAACATTCATAAACATACAGAATACGTTTATGATGGCACACACACAACTTTCTGATATTAACTTTCCTCAGGCATCTTTGTAGTTGAATGCTCTTTCTTGTTCCTGTGTGTGGATTTCTGAATCCATGTTCCATTTCCATGAAATGTTTCCTAGTTTGAAGTTTCCTCCGTAGGAGAAATGAGAACTCTTTATTTATAAAAAGTGTGACTAGAGATAGAGCCTTATTTAACCAAGCCAAGGTGATTCATTGCATCATGTGGCAACACTTTTAAATTCATACACTTGACTGAGTGACTGAATTTAAACACACCTCCATTGAGCACACAGCAAATTACTAAGTGATGAGTCAAACGGTTGCATGCAACTCCACGCCTTATTTGTTTGAAGCCACTGAAAATAAGCAGCACCTCACCCACAAATATGAAACAACAGTGGAACTAGTGTGATGCAGAATCTGTACCTAGTTGGAAAATTATCATATCCATTAAAATCTTTTGGTCTGGATTAATGCATGGATAGGAGGACTCTCCGGTATTTCTACTCAAGAGAGTTGAATGGAAACTGTCCAACATGGAAATGGAATCAATTGCCTCATTCGCAAACCTTTGTTAGAAGAGGAACCTCAACGTGAAATCCACCCATCCATTCCTGCACGTGTCTTTCCTCCACTTGCCTCAGATTTCACCCTCGATGGGGGAAGCAAACCTAAGGCAAACAAACACCCATTCCCCCTGATGCCTTTCTCCCCTCTCTCATCATCCAACAACGTGCACCCACACAAAATATGAACAAATTTCTCCTGCTGCATTGGCAGAAGGATAGTCAAAGCGACATATTCATTTTTCCCATACAATCAGGTACATTTGTATTCACAGGGGGATAGAGATGGTGTGGTGGCTGACGCACAGGCTTCCCACCGAGAGGGCCCAGGTTTGTGTCTTCAACAGTGTGCAACAACATTCCCTGTCCCCATTCTCACTGGTTCCGCGCACTATGCCTCTCCCCCTCCACCACCGGCCATGACGCATTTCTAAGTGAACCAAACCAATTTGCCAAGACTCATACTCTGATCTACAGGCAGCATGGGTTATTTAAGTGAGGTGGTCTCCCATTTCCTTCCTTAAGTTTTTCAAGTGACACCATCACTTAAAACGGCCGCCCCAATGGGGTTCAATGCCTTCAAGTTAATAGTGAAGGGCAAATCAAGCAATCCAAAACAATTCTCTGAAAACTAGCAAATTAAATTGAGCCTTTCTACCGAGCAGACTAGAGGCAGTCGCAGAAACCCCACACAGCAGATTGTTGCACCGAACTTCAAATATTATAATATTTTAAATCTACGAGTTGTATCTATGAAAAATACAATTGGCGCTGTTGGAAGATCAAACCAATGACAATTTTAGATTAACTACAGGCATCTATCTAATGTTTACGAGCCACATTAATACACAGTGGAGGCCCAGATAGCCTTCCTTAGCTCCCTTATCATAGCATTCATGCGGGCACTCAGTGCAATTATGCCAAATTTTGTGGCTAATATTTTGCAGGGTTCTCAGTCCCAGCTTTTTTTACCCATTCTCAACCTTCTGAAAATAAAAATATCGCTGACTTCTGAATATATATAAAACCAAGGAATGAGAAAACTTCTTTTAAAAGTTTGGGCAATGCCCAAATTTCAGATGGTCATCACACTGAAGGATGTGATGCAACAAATGTAAATATTAAAATTAATTTTTTTGCGACATTATTTGTTTAACATCCATATATAAAATTAGCCCAGACAAGCAACCAGAATGTATAAACCAAAAACTTCAGACAAAATGCATTAATACTGTCAATGTGCAATTTTACCCTTAACTTGATGGAGTCTTAATTTTTGGTGATTTCCCAAGAATATTTACCCAAAATTTTCCTGGGAAATGACCAATTCACAGGATGGTGTCATTTAATTTCAAGAATTGTTCCTGAAAAGAATCACCCTTACGGAAGGCATGCTCATACATCAATTATTATCTGATTTTTCCTGCTGAAGTCAAAATGGCAATGGTCATTAAGTTCTTGCCAAATGTCTCATTAAACCACTCGGAGAGATTCGCCATTGCTGCATGGCTCCACAGTCAACCCCGCATCAATTTTCCTCACTTGCAAATGTATCACCCCGCAGCTCCATTTCCTTATTTCTCTCTCCAACACACATTATACCCATTCGTTTTTTATACACATTTAATTACATCAGAAATACAGCATCAATTAATGGCCATTAGTTCCATTATGAAACAAAGAGTATTGCTTTTTTTTAACTGTAGTTGATTTTATTTCCACAAAAACCTTTGGGGAAGAAATACCTATTTGATAATGCATCAAAAGGAGGCAATATTTTAAATACTCTCTATAAACACACAAATTACCCACCAACAATTGACACCCTGATGTAATCAGTGGGCCCTTTGCTGTGAATGATCACAGCATTTTCCACCGTAGTCTTGAATTCAAAGTAGATGTCTCCACTGTGTCCCATGTCAAAGGCAGGCAAGTTGATGGTAGCATCAGTGACTCGAAACGTCACGACATTTGCAAAAAGCCCTGCAAAAAATAATGCACATTAAATTTTGTCTCACCCTGGTACAGTTAATATTTTGTTTTTGAAAAAACCATATCACCAATTCTTAACTAATACAAGAACAGTATGTTTAGTTCATCATTAATAATTTTATCCTCCTGCAAATTACTAAAAAATAAAACACAGTTTTTATTAGTTCCAGAACTTTAAAAAAAAACAACAGTCCATATGGTGGGCCAGGAATAATGGTAATTTAACAGTGCAACAAGTTTTTTTTGGGGTGTCCTACTAGCCGTTAGATCAAACCAATATGTTACTGCCACTGGTGTGGAGCACTTGACTTTATTGACCTTCAGGAAGATATTAATCTTTACTGAAGGTTTGATGTTTCACCACATAATTATGACCAATCACATTAAAAGTGGGACAATATGAGAAGACACATAATAATCATTTGCACTCTATGGTTTTGCCAAGCCTCATTTCTCTGCCATGCACTTAGGCAAAATACTTTTAAAAATAAAAATATACATGTACAGTGGTACACACTAATATGTTTCCTCTACAGATGGTATAATTTAGCTCTCTGAATGCCATGCATAATCCCTTAATTTGGTGTGAAAATTACCCGGCTATTTTAAAGATAAATATAAAATTTATGAAAAAAATGTCAGCAAAAACATTATCATTCATAATAATTTACTGCAATTCAATGAATTATATATGATGAGGCATAAAAAAGAGAATAATGCATAAAAATAAGAATTATCCAATTGTTATTTACATTCATAGCCATTGAGTAAAAGGTCACCATTGAGCGATGCCGGCATTTTTGAGAAAATTCATCAACGTGATCACAATGACTTTGGCACTAAAAATGGTTAAGCATGCCTGAGAACACAGCTGACTAATTACCCAAGTCAACACTTCCACATTTAAAAGAGAAAACTAGCACAATTTTTGAAAAGTATAACTCACATTTATAAAATAAAAACCTGACTGGTTCACTTAATGCATGTAATTACATTAGATAGCTGGCTTACTGCTGGATAAATTTACTTCATTGCTGACTGAAGTTGGTTAAGAATAACAGAGATTATATCTGAGGTCATTATGGCAATGTATTTTATTCAAATAGGATATGGTAAACTTAACAAAATACGTTTTACACTTGTGGCTTCCCGCTTACAATAGGAAGTCATCAGAGTTTAAGCTCAAACAAGAACAGTGGTGAAAAATACTCAGTGGGGTCATGTGTCAAATCCTTGGTTAATCCGAATTCCACTTCCGAATCTGGTGCTTTGGGGTCCTACAGTATGGATGAGCGAGGGTTTCCTCTTTGCATACATAAAGCAGTAATAGCAACATAATAGCATGGAAAAGTGACTCGTAATGAATTCGGTATAAATAGCCATGAAACACTTGTAATAAACCATCTCTGATACATCAATATCAGGGTCCCATTAAACTGAAGTACATGTGGGAAGAATGGACGTGGCGTTAAATAACTCATCACCAAGTGAATCTCCTAAGGACGCAATTACTTCATACGCAGGTTTGCATCTTTGGACAAGCACACAACAAACTCACCGTCGCCTTCACAGGTAAGGGGGCCCAGCGTGTACTTCCCTTCCTTCTCATCGAGCGGGTTACCAGTGTCACCAAACCTCAACTGCCGCACGGGCAAGAACTCCTTCTGGGTGATGTCGCCACCATCCGTCACCCAAGTTTCCAGGCCTTCACGACAAAGATCAAAGATCAAACATCAACACACGAATTATCCTTCTCTTGAAGGATATTCATGCCACACCAATGGGGAAGACAAAAACTCAAACCAACATGGTACACCATTGAAACAGAAAGGCTTCTTAAGTGAAGTTCCAAATGTGAACAAGTGAGTTCAGGTGTCCTTCAAGCATCATTAAAAGGGTCTTCTACTGCTCATTGCAAGCGTAATTGATATTAATCTGTATAAAAAATGCAATACCAGGCTATTCATAAGCAATACTTTCATTGACAAAGGTTAAATCAACCACCACAGGGACTGCAAGGTACTTTTTGGCAAATTAAACAGCATTTAAAATTTGCATATGGAATGACTGGACTCAAAGACCATGTTTCTGCAATCCTGTAACAAAACCTAGGTCGTAAACGAAACTTTTTTACTCTAAAAAGCCAATCGTCTTCTTTCATCATGAAGGATTTCCACCATGTCATGCCAGAAACTGTTACTTATACAGAACTTATTAGCTAATTCCATTCGTCACTGTTCTTTGCAAGCTACATCAAAGTCAACACATTGAATGAAGAGCTCTCGTATGTATTATGAAATAGGAATAAAACAATAACCTGGAATCCATATTTTTAAGCGAAAGAACAACTTAGAAGTCTCCTTTCATAGTCCTTCATTATGTAGCAAAAATCACCCAGTGTAAACAAAATTCAGTGGCATTATATGCACAAAAGACAACCAAGCAGTGCACTGCTGAACACCTTCAGCTAAACACTATATCAATCTCATAGTTTTGCATCCAGCAATTATTGGTCTGGTAAATGGTTATAACATGGCCCAGTTTAATTAAATTAGTAAGTTAGCTGGCACTTAAATTCAATTCTAATTTAGCCTACCTGATAACTAGCTTAGTGAGACATTTAACAATTAATCATAATACTAGCTCTAAGATTGTTAGTTAAATGGAAATTTTAATTTGTAGTTTTTAAGCAAAAATCAACTTAAAACTTTGAAAAGAGCAGAAAACAAAATTTAATATCCATGGAGTATTTGAAGGCACAAATTGATAAAAATTTAAACTTCAAGCCAGTTTCAGGTGATCCATTTCTGAATTGCAAAGGGAACATTGCATTTACAGGAAAAACTCATCAGGGAACACACATTTTTTTCCAAAAGTGGAACTAGAGTGACAATGTAGGGAGGTAATGATTTGGCATGCACAGTGATGATTCAGGGAGAACGATGGAGTCATCAAAGACGTCAAAGGAGGCACAACAGTATCAAAATATGGATTAGGGACACAAACGATGAGAAAGAGTAATGGATACCCACAAGAGATACAAAATATCTGTGACTCCATTTCATAATTAGTTTTTTTCCAAAATTCACATTTTTCGGGCCCAAGACAAACGTTTTTTTCTGACAAAGAAAGTGAGCACACATCACCTGCATCACAGTTACACCATTTGGTTGGATCAATGCAGCCTCCAATGATGCCACATTCGCACTTGTGGGACCCTGGCAGGGAGCCACCCCAGTAGTCCATCTTCTGATTATAACGCGAGACCCACCAAGAGAAGGGCTGAAATACTCCGTCGTTGACTGCAAGAGAGGGAAAGAGGGGGCTCAACGCCTGTGCCTGCCTTCCATGGGCCACAGCGACAAAAGCACATCGCATCAGGCCCGCCGCAGCAGAACGCCACCGGAACAATGGCCAAAAGAGGCGTGCATTGATGAAAGGGGAAGGGTTTATGAGATGGCACGATGATTACCGTCATACCACCAACCATTACCATATATTATCTACTCAATCCAGGAATGACAAAGGGCACAAGTGATTGAACTGATCAAGACAATTCCGGGACGCCATGGGAATGGCCAGCGTAATGGACAGAGGCAGAGAAGAATCATGAGTAAAGAATTCATACCAGGAGAGTTGAGAAGACGTGCTCTTTTGCACGAATACTGAAGCATCTGCTTGCACGTGGTAGAACGGTTGATCAATGCCTCTATCTGATCCATGTCGGCATCATACATAATGTCCTACATTTGCAAACAAAAAGAACAGTGGTTGTAGATTCTCCGCAAGTACACATATAATTTTAAAATCTACACAAGACTACATCTATCAATGGTATAGAGATAAAACGTACGGCCGTTCAATGCAGATGAATTTGCTATGCTTCCAAGGTATTATAAGTATAATTATTTTAAGAATCTTTGACAAAGAGTCAATGGCAATAACGAAACAATGGTTGAGTTTGATGCTCAACTCTTATTGAGTTTGAAACTCAAAAGTATGTCGGCAGTCCCATAGCAGAAAAATAGAGAGATATCTTTTCCAATTAAGTGAGCTATGGTGTTAGCCAAAGGTCATCTCACTTGGGGAAAAGCACTTTTTGGATTGTTTAGAGCTAATTAGATGACTTAAATGTGACAACAAAACTGCTTCTGAAAGAGTAGCACATGCACAATGGATTTGTTTGTACTACTTGCAACTTTGGGAATCCCATGAACGAGCAATGACCAGTATTATGACCTCCCGCTATGCTCTTACAAGAGGTTTTTTTTTAGTTTCCAGATTAAGTCTCTGATAAGGAATACAGTTAGTCAAACACAATTTCCACTCTTTACGAATTTTGGAAGGTTCACTCACAGGTACGACCACATCAAATGGTGGCAACTAGGAAGTTATCACATGGGAGGGAGTGCCTTTTTTCATTAAAATATCATTTAAACAGTGTCACCAAACAACACAGACCTGAATGAAACTGCCCGGTTCCTGGAACCCATCAACCATGGTGGTCTCCTCATTGTGGTGACTCAGGTGGGTTAATATTCGGCCATCAGCTGGAAAAAATGAAAATAGAAAATCTTCAATTACTTGGGCGAGTGAGCGGCACCCTTAAGGAACATCATTTTAGGCAAGGAGAAGAAAGAGTGATAAGTGTACGTTTACGGCATATGAGAGAGAAAAAATTCAGTTGATTAGACTAATGGACCAAATTATAGGTACCTAAATTTAAAAAAAAATAGCACACAGTCTTTAATTTAACTTTTCCTGAAATAAATTCCTTCATTAGAGTGCCATGTTGATAAGTGACATCATTTAAATATTTGCCATAATATCCAATTTTTTCAACTTAACCATCCAAATGCGCAAAAAAATTCATCCAAGGCATCTAACTTTCCAGGAAGCCTCTTCATACGTAATTCATTCTTTTCAATTGTTATCACTGCAAATCTCATCCAACATTGTGTAAACACAGAGTAGCCCTATTTTACAATCACCCACTTCGGAAATATATACCAGAGGCAATTTAAGGGAGATGTACACCTGTTTCAAGCCAATGACAGGGACATCAATGAGTACCTATTTTCAGCAAGGCATTTATTTTCATGTGGAGGAGACTTAGTAAAGTGTCAGAGAAGGCAAGAGTGTAATTAAGCTAGCAAACATCCCATAGGCTCCCCCCTTCCTCTCAAGCCACAGAGAAAAGGGATTGGCATCAAGTTACACATCAAACACACAACGATGAGTTAGAATGATAAGTGCATAAGGCATGTGGGATATATTTTTACATTAAGATGAAAACCAAAACTTAGAAATTATTAGTTTTGATAACATATTGAAATGAAATTAATGACTTTGTAATTCCACACACTTTATTTAAAAAACACAACCCACGTTTTGACATTGAAAGTCATCATCAGGTATTAAAAAAAATCATCATAAAAAATAGTATTGTTCAATTTTTAAGTTCACAGTGGTCATGAACATCCAGTTCTAAGTAATGCCACATGCATGCACCCATTGAGAGCAAAATGAGGAGGAGTGAATAAACATGCATTCACCTCAATGAAAGCCACCAGCACCAATATTTCAGGCACCTCATTTATGCACCAGATTCGAGCACCTCCAATACGCAAATCCATTATCTGGGATCGCCAAGCATTTTTGTAAGAATGCACTCACATGCATGACTCGAGGGATGAAAAATAATCTATCAAATGGATGTGTTCTGCAACTTGATGAATTGCACACCACTCTAGATATTACTTTTCCCATTCAAGGCCAAATATCAATTCAACTAAACATATTTCACGAGATTAATTTTTAATACCAAATGACTACTTCCACTGAAGTAAAAAAAATGTATCTTTCCATCAATTTGTTCATTCGGTAGAACTGGTTTCGACACGTTGGTGTCATCCTCAAGAACACTGATGAAAGGAGCATAACTCTGCAAAGATGCATTGGCTTTATGCCAATGCATCTTTGCACAGTCGTTATGGATGCTTGCACAGTCGTTATGGATTTCCACAAAGTTAAGCCTGAAAACATTGAATAAATCACTACTTCCAGTTCATTTACTGATCGCTTTGATAAGTCCTGGATGGCATTTTGTCTTGCTACACTGAGGACACTGAAGGACAGCAAATTTGATTATTACTAATCTCTGCCCTCGAGCTGGTTAAAGATAAGTAATGGCATTACTAGTAGACGAGTGAACCACGGATATGAAACATCATCAATTGCAATCGCAGAAAAAGTAGAAGTGACAATAAATACACAATGCTCGTACATCAGTGAAGGGTTTGTTTGAGGTGTACCAAGTCAGGTCTTCAACTATGAAACGTATAAGAAAAAGGAAATAATATTGTTTATAATGAAAGTCACAAAAAAGGAATGACAAGCAAAAACACTGAAAGAAGAGTAAGACAATGATTTGGAACTTTACTTTCATTTGTACTCAACTGAAGGAGTGGTTAACGGAAAGGCTCAACTATTTCATTTAGCAATGTAGTTAAACATTTTTTTAACCATGATATGGACCAAGTTAAGGAAAAAATTATAATACAGGATGGCCAAAGAAATTCAAGAGACAGCATGGTATCCCAACAGTTAACATTATTCAGATTGGGAAGCTTCCCATGAGTTCATTAATCCCATAAAATAAACACATGAAGCACATTCATTCAACAGATTTTTTTAGCGTAACAAGCTATAAAAACAAAAAAAGTAAAACCTTCAACTTCATTCACCCACGATGCATTGTTGAACCACAAATGGTTAGATGCTTATGAGCTGAGTGCCGCAGTGCAGCTGTTTCAATGCAAAGTATCTTATTTTTCCGTGAACATCAGAGCAACATTATTAATTAATGTATGCTTATGTTTTAAACATAACATTATGAAAATATCAATTTGGTTTGATTGCATTGATGCACGCTCTATGTCAAACAAATAAATTTTCTTCTGTCAAGGACTGCAGTTTGAAATATTGACATTACATAATTGTTCTTGAAACTATGCTATCTCGCATCATTCTACATTTCCATCTTCCACAATGAGATGGATGAATAAATATTATAAAAATATCGACTTATGACTAACTGAAAACATATTTTAATAAATTAAATGTCTTCGCACCAAGGCCCATTGGATACAAGTGAGCATATAATTAAGTCTGTGGCACCAAAATGAGTGCTGGCTATGACTCACCAAGGAATTCGCAGGTGACAGGGAAAGGCTTGAGAGGTCCACTTCCATCCACATCTACGATGACATTATTCCGCTGTCCCACTGAATGGACGTTCTTGTAAGCATCACAGGAGAGCGGATTGAGAGCTGCATTCGGGAAAGACGTTGAACATTAGTATGTTGCACACAAGTGGACAACACTATGGACATTCAGCAATTCAGAGGAAAACAAATGCAGGTAGCACGAAATTGTTCTATATACTTTGTTATAATTTTAAACATGACGGTAAGAATAACTACACTACTTTGTGGTGCAAAGTACATCCCAATCCAGCAAATCTCTTCTAAATTATCAGTGGGATTATTCCGACTACCCAAAGGAAAAAATCCTTCACCTTGCATATAAAATCAGTAGAATACCACGGTGGTCAAGCTATCACTTGTCCAGGGGCTCAGAGTTGATTCCCAAGTCGACCACGGACAAACACAATCTATTTTTAAATTTAATCATATGCACAAAGAAATTTGAACAAGTGAGTCTGGTTTAGAAATTCAAAGTCTCAAAGGTGAACATGCCGCCAACTACTACTCCGATGAATAAGGACTTACAAGTGTGGCACACGGCACCCGAATAACCAGTGTTGGCACAGTCACAGAAGAACTCCTTTGAAGTCTGTAGACAGATCCCCTCGTGCTTACATGGGTTGGGGTTGCACCGATCAATCATATGGCAGGCATCAAACATCACTTCGTTATCACAGCAGTACTCCTGAAAAGCAGTCGAGGGATAAGGAGAGCATTGAGACTACCATGTGCGCCATGAATGCCAAAACCGCTACCACTGGCACCATTAGCGGTGAAGTTATGTCAAAATGAAATAACAAGGCACACTAACACCAACAATACTGACCTCCTCCTTCCAGTCGGTGGGAAGCTTGTAGTTTCCGTCAATGGTGATTTGTCCCATGCAACCAACAAAACCCTTGTTTCCATAGACACCACCTGCAAAATTGAAGTGCAAGTTTCCAATAAAGAAAAAAAAGAAACCACAAGAAACTTGTATTCCAGCATACATGTTATCCGAGACATGCTCGCATCTGAGAAAGAAAAGGGTATTTGAATAGCACACACTGTGACTTGCATCAATTTTTAAATATTAGATTCAACTTTGTGTGTGTATCCCATTAAGTTGGCAAATACAAAAACTTAAGTCTCCGAAGAGCCGCAGCTTAAGATTTAGAGGCTTCGCAAGATGATTTTGAGCCTTTAACCTCACCATTTTTTGTCTTTGTCAACGGGATAACTTATTTTAGGAAAATTTTATGAATTTTTTTTGACACCCTGTCATTCTTACATTCAATGAAATTTCTACATTTTCCATGCCCACACTCACAGCGCGGGGGGAGCAAAAGACCCCAATTTCAGGAAAGCACAGATTCACAGGATGGTGACTGTACCATTTTAACTAACTTGTTTCCCAAACGTACAAGGTCTATCCCAAAACTAGTAGGACTAAAAAAAATAATTTGTATTAAAAAAACATTTTGCCAGAATTGATATATTCACTCAAAAGCCTTCCAAGTAGCACCCTTAAGTGTTCACACACAGCTGTCAGCGGGTTTTCCACGCCTCGTACCCCTTCTGGAAGGCGGTGTCCAGAATGCTGGTAAGCTCCCTCCACATGGTCTGTTGTAATGCTTCCACTGAGCCGTGGTGACATCCTTTCAGCATGGATTTGGGGTGGAAGGGAAGAGGAAGAAGTCCGGTGGGGCAACGTCAGGGCTGTAAGCTGGCTGAGGCACAGTGGAGAAGCTCACGGCAGGTCCGCATGCGAGTTTCCTTTCATTTGTCCGAGAGCATCAACTGAGTACATACCTTTCTCAAGCCCTTCGTTTCGGTTTCAAGTCAATGCACATCACTCTTTGGGAAGCCAAGTTCCTCAGAATCCATAGGAACACTTGTATTATGCGATCCCCGTCCAACAGAACCTTAACTCTCGTAAGATTCTTATCACTCTACGAGGTCGAAGGGTGTCCTGAACATTTGGCATCTTCAACATCTTCTCTACCCTCCCAAAACAACTTGTGCACCTAAAAAACACCTGATCTACCCATGGCATTACTACCATAAGCTACCTTGAGCATGGCATGAGTCTCTTTCCCAGTTTTACCCAATTTCACGAAACATTTGATGGCATAGCGCTTTTACAATAACCGGTTCATGACAGAGAACAACAAGTTAATGTTATAGAGGTTTCGCAAATGAATGATCTGCAAAAGCAGGAAGCCAACATCTGCCACCGGCCTCCAGCCCTTCCAGAGGTTCCCCTCCCACGAATCCAGCCAGGAAAACCACCACTGCCCGTCTGTCTATCCAGGAAAAATAAATGATACTACTTTTGGGACAGGCCTTGTATCTAACCTAAATAGCATTTGCTAAATTTACACGAGCCCACCCTTCAAATGGAGACAACGGTTGGTCACTCAAGGAGACTTAAAAAATGACTCTCTTACAACATCACTCACCTCCCACCAAGTACAGCGCCCCCGTGGTCATACTGAGCAGCCTCTCCGTCATCATTGGCCTACCATCAACATTCAGAATCAACCTGTTGGTCTGAACGGTCAAGATCACAGGGTGCCACATCCCATCGTTGAAAACCTCATCGTAATTGTCCAGGATTGCTGTGGGATTGCCTGCTGTAGCGATTTCAACCTTGATTTTACCTCTTTCCAGGAAGAGCTGCAACACGACAAAAGGGGCAACAATCAGCAATCAATTCAAGAGCAAACAAAGAAACAATTATCATTATGTGTAAGTAGTACCAGGGCTTTGAAGAACCTCAGCTGAAATTGACCAAATTCAAAGGCCTTGGGAGACCATCAAAACTTTGAAATTCATGATAAAAATCATAGTATTCCGTTTGCAAGTTCTGTTTGCCCCCGGGAAAAATCAATCACTTACCAGAAGGTTCCACACAATCATCATACAAAAAGGAAATACCAAATGAATTCATGTAATTTTATATATTGTATTTTTCAGATCAATTCACATTTAACATTCTTCACAGACAAAATAACCTGAAGGGCATGAGTCATCCCAGACTTGAGTCCTATATTGGAGATTACTAATGCCTAAATAAAGAGATAAAACCTTCATTTCAATGGTAAATAGAATACCTAGGATACCCAAGCACAGTTTTGAATCCAAAGCATTACATTCCTAAGCAGAAGTTTGAAAGAAAGTTTCCAGTAAGACAAAATCACATCAGCCAATCAATGGGAAATATTATGGAATGAAAGTTTGAATCATTACAACATCCGACGTACTCACCAAATCTTGTCCCTGGTGACTTTTATTTACTTCCAAACTTGAAAAAATGGCCAGGCAAATAATGATTAGAATAGAAGGAGAAGGTCACCGCCAACACAGATGCATATTTTGGGAGGACCTTCTGAAATCCTACAGAGAGCCTGTAAATGTACATATTCTACCACACCACCACCTCACATCATTTCAACGTCAGCTCGTTTGTTTCTTTTGCTACACCAATTAACTACTGCCCCACTGATATTTGGGAATCATGCTACCCTTTTTGCGGCCAAGGTTACTGGGAATTTATTCACCAATTCGAACATGGCTTATTCCATATTTATTATTCCCATGTGATTCCTCCTGACACACACACACTGTCTACACTCCATTGGCATTCTCACGTACCTTCTGCTACATTCTGAGATGCCTCCTGTATATAATGGGCTCCCGAGTAATTAAGAGGAAACACACACTAGAATCAGCTCCTTCAACCCAATCAAGTTCAAGGGTTCATTGAAAGCAGGGGAATATTTGAATGAAAATATTGAGGAGAGGTGACATTTTAAATGGTTTAGACCTTGGCTAGAATATGCAAGGAGTTTGGGACCTTTTGCCTAAGAACTTCATTTGGAAAAAGAGTTAGAAAGAAAAGAAGTATTTCATTGTTCAAAGAATTAATGAGAGAGACATATAAGTTTCAATGCAACAATTTCAGAGTGTAAAAATCATTCACCTTGACCGGAATTTGAGCACTCTGAAATTGTTGCATTGTAATGCATATTAGCGGATGACTCCGTCAAAAATTACCGTTGCAGCATCTCCTGCAGTTTCTTGGAGACATATTAGTGTCACATTGTTTGTGAGAGGCCTTGATTTCAACACATTGTACAAACAAAAATTGAAGGTGCGGCTTAAACCTTATAGAAGTACAAATACTCTGTGTTCAACAACTCTGACAAAGAGAGGGGAAAATTCCAGCACAACATTGCATTAGGAGGTGGGAGAGAGAGATCAAAGCACAAGTATTACAAGGGGGCATTCGAATGCAGAACCCATGAATAAACAAGGAATAACATTTTTTCCTTTAATCCATTTAAAACTAATTCAATACGAAGGGACAAATCAATCAGTAATTATTATATGTTCTGGCCCATGAGATGCACTGGTGCACAAATACACCCTCATTTTTCAAATCAGAATATTCAAAAAATACTTGGATTACACAAAAAAATTAAATTATTTTGATGTTAACATTAAATATGAAGAGGGTAAAAAATAAGGAATCATTGAATCATTCCTTTATTGAATCATCACTTTGAAAAATTGGCAGTTATAGTGCACATAAACATTTAACCATTGCAGAATCCCATAAATTCATCATCGCTCGGCCAAAACGCATCTCGGCTCCTTGTTTCGGAGGGGAATTTTTTCAGGAAGTACTTTAAACAAAATATCAAAACTCTGTCGCTTACTACTGACTCAAAACAGTAATATTACTGACATTACAGACACAACGGCAACCATTTCTTATGCATGATGCGGGAAAAAACTATATCATAGTATTTTCCTAGCAAATCAGCTTGCGCTTATAGGTCAAAGTAATACCTGTCATTACCCCGGCCCATAAGATTCAGGTTGGTTTTAAAGTGAATTTTGGAGTAAAAGAAGTGCATTTTATGGGCTGGGAAATGCAGTACGCTTAATGGGTGGTGAATTAACACTCTCTGCCCCACATCCTAGCAGAGGCTTACAAGGAAAGATGGAGATGGCATGTTTCCTTACAAATTTTGTTTTTGTTCCATGAACTGCAAACACTTTCCCTTCGTCACCCATTTTTGCTTAACTTCAAAGGCCTTATGATCATGTAACAAAAAATGAAGACTACTAGGCGAAGACTACAAGGTGATGCAACACCTTTTGGTTCACTGAATATCATCAGATCCGACCAATCTGAATCAAATAAAAACATAAACTTACAAATATCAGCAACAGTAAGTACCTATCAGGCATCGGCAGCTCGGACTTATGTTTAAGATTCAATAATTTACTCGCATGGTGATAGGGCACATTGATTCCTCAATTAGTCATTATATATCGGAATAGATAACACTAATGCTGACCTCTGTATTCTGAGGGCTATCATTTAAATTTGAACCAATGCTTTTGCAAAACCTGTTCTATTTCTTCCTTCATTTAAGGCCTCTTGAGAGCTTTCAATTTTAATGCCCTTTTCTTTCCCAGGAAAAGCAAAGACCAAACAATAAAAAATCAGATTGTCTTGGTCATCCTGACATGATAAATAACATAAACAAGCATTGATGTTTTCAAATATCTGGCTTGCTAGAAATGGAAACTCTTTTCTGCTTAAATATCACTTGAAGGTAAAGTGAGTTGAAACGTGCAATTGAGTTCTCCCCCAGGGAATGGGTATGTGAGTTGATGGTGCTGGAGAAGGAACCAACTGGGCATCTCTGAGTAACTCTTCCAGCTAACATTTTGTCTCTTGAATACTTGTTCTTTTCTACTGACTTTTCATTAATTTTAGTTTGCCTTTCAATTTATGCATTCATCTAAATTTGTTGAAAGATATTGGGAAGTATGTTTTACTTTGCCACTGTTTCCCTCACCATGTGTTGTGATTATAAATTTTCCAAAATGTTCACATGGATCCTTCAATCCATTCAATCTATACATCATGTGTTTATCTCTGTACTTGGGTTAAAACACACAGTAATCAACCCGAAGGTCGGTTTGGTAGGTGATGGTAGAGATCACCCAGTACTAAGCCCTATGCGGCGTGTGAAAATTCACACATCAGGGTAAGGGGGGGCAGTTCCTTTCCCTGTGCCGGTTATGGTTTCCTAGGAAGATCTGGTACCCTAAAAATCACTTTAGCTTGGATAGAGCTGCAGGTGCCCAGAGTGTCTTGCCCAGGAATCGAACCCGGGACCCTCTGGTCAGCAGTCCAACGCTCTCCCCACTGGACTACCGCGACCTATAGTACTTGGGTTGCCTCGATTAAATTTTTATCAGTATACAGAAATTATTTGTAATAAAACTGTACTATATTAATTTTATTTCATAGATAAACTTTTTAAATTGAATATACATTCTAATTCCCAATTACAGACATATTAAGGGAGAACTTATATGAATATAGATTTTAATTATTATGATAAACAGTTCCAGGGTTGATGTAGAGGAAGGAATCCATAATAACAAAAGGATATAGCACTTTTCCACATAATAACTCATTTTGTGGAAAAGTACTATTGCCTTTTTTTCATTAACCTTACATAATTAGTTTATCTTCTAAATTTTTATACTTTGAATTGAATGAAATACTTCTCTTATAGTAAATATGCAATAAAATTTGTTGTCTCAGGCGTAACTTTGTGGAATTTGCATAACATATTGAAATGTAATGAAATAATTGACTTTGTAATTCCACACACTTTATTTAAAAACATGACCCAGGTTTCGACGTTGAACGTCATCATCAGGTGGTCCTCATAGAAGCACGCTGGCTATATACTACCTTGATCAAAAAGTTCCCGGAATAACCACCGTGTGGCGCTCCCATCGTTCCGATTTGAGTTCTGTTTTTTTTGTTAAATTGGTACATCTGTTGTTGATATTCCCTTTAAATCTTAGTGTCATAACTTGACATTTGCAAAAGTTACGTAGCCAAGAGTACATCTATCTCTGTGTGTGTTGGCGATTTTTTACAATTTCAGAAATGGATTTAAATTCGCAACAACGAACTTGTATTAAATTTTGCGTAAAAAACGGATTTAGTGGCGCACGGACGTTGGAAATGTTGGAAAAGTGTTTCGGCAACGATTCTCTAAAAAAAAACGGTCGTTTACCAGTGGCACGAGCGGTTCAGAAGTGGTCGTGAGTCAATCGAAGATGATGAATGCAGTGGCAGACCATCGACATCGAAAGTCGGTGAAAAAATTGATAAAGTAAAAGAAATGTTGGTCAATAACCGCAAATTAACCACCAGAGAAATAGCGGAGGACTTGAACATTGCCTATGGATCCGCCCAAGACATTGTGGTTAATGATTTGGGTTTCCGTCGTGTAGCATGCCAAAAGACCTCAATTTCATGCAAAAAAGAGACCGTGTTGACGTCGCAAAAGACATGATTTGCGAGGCTGAATCCGATCCCACATTCATCAAAAGGATCATTACTGGAGACGAGACGTGGGTTTATGAGTACGACACGCAATCCAGACATCAGGCAAGTGAATGGCGTTCACCAAATGAGCCGAGACCAAAAAAACCACGTCGTTTTCAGTCAAAAAAGAAGGCGGTTTTCATGGATTACAACGGTGTAGTGCATCATGAATTTTTGCCAGAAGGCCAGACAGTAAACAAAGAGTATTATTTGGGCGTTATGAGACGTTTACGTGAAGCAATTCGCCGAAAGAGACCAGAAATGTGGGCAGAAAACTCGTGGATTTTGCACCATGATAACGCACCGTCGCACAGTGCTATCATTATTCGTAATTTTTTGACGAAAAATGCAACAAATACCATCCAACAGCCACCGAATTCACCTGATTTGGCTCCCTGTGACTTCTTTCTGTTCAATCGAGTTAAAAAACCATTACGGGGAACGCGTTTTAGCAGCCGAGAGGAAGTAATGGAAAAATCGCAGGAAGCACTGATGGACATACCGAAAACCGAATATAAAAAATGTTTCGAGGATTGGATCAAGCGCTGGCATAAGTGTGTTGCAGTCGATGGGGATTACTTTGAAGGGGACAATATAGATTTAGATGAATAAACTTGTATTTTTAATTTTCTGAATAAATTCCGGGAAATTTTTGATCAAGGTAGTATACCTTCCGATCAAAGGAGGGGGGGGGGGGTTGGTCAGAGAGGGGGGTTGGAGGGGTAAAAAGGTTACAATGTCGCTGGGAAGAAAAGAGAATTACATCTTTTGCTCAGAAGAGTGGTAGGTCTAGGAGTTGGGAGTGGGAGGGATACAAAATTTTGCTGGCAAGATCATCTTTCCAACGGACACATTTCAAAATTTCTAACTGCTCCAAAGCATCGAGCCTTTGACTTTTTCTTCAAAATGAATAATTTTTGTCACAAAGTCACTTTTGTGGTCACTTTCGATCACTCCACTGCCAAATGGCGGAGAATACTATATCTTGGGACTATTTCTCAAAAAGTGATTAAAAGTTTACCTAAAGAAAAAATTAAATGTGCCTTTTACAGTCGTTCATGCCTTAAGAACCTGATCTCTCACACTAAAGATAAAGTCCCCGAAAACAAGAGGAGTGGAGTGTATGAGTTAAAGTGCTCGGATTGTAGCACAAAGTATATTGGACAAACAGGACTGAAATTTAAAGAAAGGATTAAAGAACACCAAACATGTGTAAAAAATAAGAACATAACATCCCTCTTTGCAAAACACCTCATCGAAAGTGACCACAAAAGTGACTTTGTGACAAAAATTATTCATTTTGAAGAAAAAGTCAAAGGCTCGATGCTTTGGAGCAGTTAGAAATTTTGAAATGTGTCCGTTGGAAAGATGATCTTGCCAGCAAAATTTTGTATCCCTCCCACTCCCCACTCCTAGACCTTCCACTCTTCTGAGCAAAAGATGTAATTCTCTTTTCTTCCCAGCTACATTGTAACCTTTTTACCCCTCCAACCTCCCTCTCTGACCAACCCCCCCCCTCCTATGATCGGAAGGTATATATAGCCAGCGTGCTTCTACGAGGACCACCTGAGGATGACGTTCAACGTCGAAACCTGGGTCGTGTTTTTAAATAAAGTGTGTGGAATTACAAAGTCAATTATTTCATTACATTTCAATAAATATGCAATGCTGCAATGCCCACTCCTAAAAATGGCAGTGACGCTGCAACCTGCTAGCAAAGTATAAAACAATTTCTGAGTTTTTTATGCCTACCCCGTGTGTCAATTGTTCGCGATGCAGCAGCCATCTATCATCATGTACGTGAAAGACTTGATACAGACTGTTTATCCAAAAGTTTCCACTTCAATGTGCCTCTACTCATTTCACATATCACCCGGTGTAAAGCAAGCACTAAGTTCATCATGTTGCAATCAAGTACCCATACTATTACAGAAAAAAATGAAATTTCTTGAAGGCCATTTTGCACAAACTGCTAATTGAGGCATAACTAATACAGATGAGTTTGTAAATTAATGAGTTTGTAAATTAGGCACAAACTCTAGTCATAAAAATATAATACTTCAAAAATATAACCTTATAATGATTAAGAGGTGCCTGCTTTCAACAACTGTTATTCATTATCACTATCCATATGTCCGACTCTTTATCAAAAATCCCTGGTTCGTGAAAACACTCTGATTGATGCTTCAAAACAACTGAAGGAGTGAATGACACCCGATATCTTACTACTAGTACTTAGGCACATGATACTTACTTTAAGGAATCCATCCGACGTAAACTTGTGAAAAACTAAAAGGCCATCATTTTCGTAGGTCCGGAAATTTAGTGATATATTTAAAGATTTTACGCCTTCGTATCCCGTCAGTCTCGCATGAGATTTCTCCGTTAAAAATGTAACAGGGATAATAGGAAGATCCTAAATGAGAAAAGAATAACAATGAATCATGGAGCACAACATAAAATCCACAAAATAACACTAGACGTCTGTCTGTATTCCTTACCGGACAGTGGTGGAACGTGTTGACAATATCATACAGCATTGTGTTGCTGTAGTCATCTTGGTGTTTAATGCCATGAATGAAGTTGGTGGAGTTCAGATAGAGATTTTCCAAGCATCCAGTGAAATTCTGAATCACAGACAAACCAACTTGCTTATTTGGCACTCCTCCAATGTAGAACTGGTGGGAAGAAGGAAAGAAGCCACTGAGCAAAGGAGCCAATCTCTCCCAAGGGAACTTAAAGAGCAACTGCTAAAGCCTCAGACCAAGACCAAAAGAGACACCACTCACGCCTCGATTCAGGTTCAGACGAGCAAACTCCCCCTTCACCTTCCCCTGGATCATCACCCGGTCCACAGAGAAGACTATCTCCCGTCTGTTCCTTGATATAACTACATCGTGCCAAACATTGTCGTCCAAGAGGCTGCCAACTGACAAACTTGTCATTATTCCAGAACCTGCAGAAAAAAGAAAGGGGTGCCCGAATAAAAAAGAAACTAAATACAAATGAACACACATATTGCATAGTCAAGTTAAGGCAGTCCTTTGAATTAAGAATCTATGGTAAGGATAACAACATGTACAAGTAAGTGCTTCCTCGTAGAATGCATGGCTGATGCTTTATCTATACGGGATGAGTGTCTAGAGAAGTATGTAATAGTATGTACCGTATTTCCCAGCACAAAAGATGTCCTTTTTTTACACCAAATTGCACTCTTAAAAATCAGCCTGTACCTAATTGCTCAGAGGTTTACGGGTACAAATTTGACCTATGATCGCAAGCTGATTCATCGGCTATTAAGTATTTTTTTCCCCACATCAGGCATAGAAAATGGTTGCCTTGATTACAAATTTAGATAATATTACTATTTTGGGTCAATAGCAAGCTACGGTGTATTATTTCATTGAAAGAACTTCCAACAATATTTCCCAAATAACTTGTAAATTTAAACAATGCAACACATTCAGTTACAACTAACATGTGACCCTGCCTTGAAATTTAATATTAGTCGGGTCGTTGGGTTTGTTTTAGGCAACTCAAATTGTAGGAGGGACATTCAATAAGTCCAATAAAATAAAAATGTGAGACCTCATCTTTGAGGCAATTAGAGGAAGAGCTTAGTTTGGAGACTTTAGTGATATGGGTGTGACAAAGAAGGGATAAAAGACGGGACATTCAATAAGGCCTTATGATAAAATAAATTAATTATTTTGGGCAGATTTCTTTAGTTTTCAATAAACATAATCCCCATTTAGTTCTATACACTTTTCCCAGTGTCTCTCTAACATTTTTAAAACATCCAAAAAGTAAGATTTCAGAAGGTTCACAAAATAGGCATCCGTGCCGGTAATGAATGACCTTCTGGTTGCATTTGAATCCTTGTCTGCATGGCCATTCTTTCAAGTTTGCAAATAAAAAGAAGTCACTGGGGGCCAAATCTGCTGAATACAGAGTATGTTGTAATGATTCGAACTTTCATTCCATAATTTTCACCACCACATGTGAATTCTCTTGATGGAAGAGAATTTTTTTCTGGGCCAAAAGAGGTCCTTTTCCTTGATTTCTTAGCTCAACCGGTGCAATAATCGCGCATTATGTACACTATTTATCACTTGTCCTTTTAGCAATTAATTGACACAAATGATTCTGCATTCATCCCAGCAGAGCCTCATAGAAACCCACTGTTTTGACTGTTCCTTTTCTTCTGAAGTTTAGTAGTATATCCCTGTTTCATCCGCACTAACTAAATACACTGTCCAGTAACAATGCAGAAACTCGGTCAGGATCATGAGAGAAAACAACCACACCAGCCTCCGAATAGACCACATGATTGCGTTCATTCTCAACCGGGAGTAAGAAGCAGAACCCATTTTGCTGGGATTTTATCACACCCAATTTCTCGTGCAAAAATGAAAACTGCATGCACCTTACGATATGCCAGAGACCTCCACTATTTTGAGAACTTTGATTCATCCATTACTCAAAACCATATCGTGGATTTTGTCAATCATTTCGAAGGAAGTCACTTCCACTGGACATCCTGAATGATCTTCATCATATGCGGTTGTACGGCCACGTTTAAACTCATTACTCCATTGCAAACAGTCAACAAATGCAGATGTGCCATGAACTTCATCCAAATCAGCTTCGACCTTCTCTGGTGTTGAGCCTTTCGACCCTTTTAGTGCCAGCGGGCCAATCTATCAGCCGGTGGGGTCTGCGCGGAGAAAGGCACAGGGTGTTTTTTCACTCCCACCTTTCCTTTTCTGTGTGTTGTAAAGCTTTTGCAGACAATGTTTGAGTCTCTGTTATGCATTCTTATCTTTGCTGACAAATTCTTGCAAGGAAAATGAAATTTATGTTCACATTTTGGCTATTTGAACATAACGAGTTTTCTGTATTTTAGCATATCTTCTTTTTTTTGCGTAGAAGATGCCGTATATTAGGCTTTGCATAAATTTCCAAGTGCAAACCTACAAATTCTACAAAACAGCCCTGGCATTTCTAACATATACCAGGGAAAAGAGGCTGGCACTAAAAGGGTTAAATAGAAGTCTTTGATCACCACACAAAACTCATTTCTATCCATTTTTCCAAAAAAAAAACAAAAGTCTGTTGCTTCAATCGACTATGAAACTTGAACGATGAAATGGATATAGCTGAAACTTCAACAGCAGTTAAGTAAGAGATGAGGCTTACCAAAAGAAAACCTTTTCCTACATTACAAATGCCATCTTTTGGATTTTCTAAGGAGTTATTGACTGGCCCCTGTATTTTACAAGATAAAGGGTAGCAAAAGCATGCATCTACATTAGACAGCTGAACACGTTTGCTCTTGGATATTTGTGCCACTGGGCAAAGGAAAATTAAGCGAAGTGGAGAAAGCGAGGTTCATGGTCCTTCAAGGTGTCATACAGCCACATTGCCCAAAATTAAGTTTCTACTAAATGCAACAAATAAAGGTGAAATTCAGGAATCAAGTATTTCACCACTTTTCCAGTGAATTCAAGAATCATTTCCAAACATTTGTCTAGCTCTGACAATTCTCAACCAATTTCAATTAATCATGGAAGATCTCAAGGGGAAGACTGGAGAAAATTGTCTTCTCTGCTCATTAAGAAAACCCACACAGTCAAGACATATCACCTTTAATCACGCTGAGGTTCTAATGTCACAGCCCCGCCCAAGCCTGTTTCAATGCATAAAATCCAATTGGCATCTATGTGATTGTCTATCAAGGAGTGGTTTTCAAATTTCTCATAGATTTACCCATTTTAATTTAAGTTGCAATAAAATATGAGTACTTTGTTTTGATATGAGGAGTGATTATTTTTTCCATTTAAAGTACATTGAGAAGGCTAACATTGCAAATAAGTTAAGACTCATACCATTATGAACTTCAAAGTAGATTTTATACGATTAAAAAATATGCCAAAGGTTTCGCTTGCATAACAGACAAATTGTATTGTCATTTATAAAAGAGGTGCCCAAATAAAAATTTTTTTTAAGTCATCAAAAAATGTATTAGGTAAAAAAAAATGTTAAATACTCACCCAGGTCAATGTTCAGCAGCATCCTGTTGTCCTTCAGCTGAAGAGCTATGTAATCACCTTGGGTGCCCCTGCTGTACATTAACACGCCATCGGCACTGTTTGTGCGGAATCGAAACCTAATAGATTCCCGCAGTGCTGCAATCGGATCCCTCATCAAGTCCCACCGGACCAAAGAAGAACCATTGAAGTACAGATTGTCAGCAACTGCAAGGATCGAGAATATTTTTACATGTTCGACAAACAAAAAAACACCATCCTATAAAGAATTATTGCAGTCACAGGAAACCAATACAAACCATAGTCACAGCCGTAGAGCTCCACCCTCATTGATATCCGATCCCTCCATCGAGTTGGATTAATCCGAATCCACTGTGCAATTATTGGCACTTCAAATACATTCTTGTGTGCATGATCACCATTGTGATTGCCTTTGAACATCTGGAGATGAAAATTTATACAGCACTCTATTAGACGACACATGTGTTCTTCCAAAATGAATGCAAGTATTATACATATGTATGTAATAAAAAGGTTAAGTTCCTACTACACATCAATGTACTAAACAACATAAAAACTACACAAAAAGGTCAGATAAAATAAATGAAATATTAAATATAACTTGAACTTCTTGCAAGCACTAAAACATTAAAGGTTTACAAATAACGACTAGAAAAGTCAGCTAGTATATGAAATAAGTAATATATAATATTAGTATAAAAGTCAGCTAGTATATGAAATAAGTAATATATAATATTAGTATAAAAGTCAGCTAGTATATGAAATATAGCCCTACGTAGTGGACAAGACAGGGACAAGTGAAATTGTCCAACGTCATCATTCCGTATGAGCAATGTGAAATGCAAACCTGCAGAAAAGTAAACGAATGTATGACTAACACATTCGATGATTCAGTAGATGTTGAATTGATATATAATCTAGGGTTATATTCATATAAAATCTTAGGTACCATTTACAATCACACTTAATAGTAAATTTCCAACAACTTCATTTGATATGAAATAAAATAAAATTATTTCACGGTCTGGCATGTTAATAACATAAAACTAAGCAATTCGTCCGGGTTAATTATGAAAGTTCTAAGGAATGCCTACTGAGTGAGGATTACCAGTCTGTATTATTGCACTCTTTCTAGAATCTGGGGAAGGGTTACTAATGATCCTGTTCAATGATTAATCATTCAATTTTCTTCAAGGTGCAGAGGTCTTGATCCGCTACCAAGTTGCCTTTGCACTGGACTCTTTGCCATCCGTGATCACTCTTCCAATGAACGTGACTTGGCTGGAGATCATTACTGCTGGATTTTTTTCCCTTCCCAAAATACACTCTCATTAGAACACTGGTGTCAACCATGCCTGGCCCCCATCGCCTATTGGCAAAACCAAGTGAATGGCCTCGTAAACATTCTGAGTTCCCTCTGAAACATTACACTATAGCAAAATTCAGTAGCCCATTATCTTACCCACTGAAGTGTTTTCACCGAAATGAAAACACACCTCTTGTGGAGTGTACAATTTGTGCACGAGTGCAATTGGAGAATCATGTGAAAATGTCCGGGGCCAAGGAATGTATATTACAAAAGTGGGATATTCGATCAAAACTGGACTCGATGGACTTGTTGACACATCATAGAATAGAAAATGCTCAAAACCATTAAAAACATTCACCAACTGTTTACATGATTTGAGAGAAATGAGCAGATCAAGAGAGTCATGGCTGCGATTGGTCAAAGTGACTCTCCGGATTGAAGCAAATGCACAGATATAAAGTAGCATGGAAGATCTAATTAAAGTAGGGAATTAAGTTTCCAGAAACAACTTATGATGAGACTTTTTCTTCTCCAAAAGAGAATGGGATTAACTGTTATTGGACAAAAGAGAACTTTTGTTCCCATCAAAAAGTGGGCCACATTGGCCAAACAGGAACTTTTGGGACCACTTGCTCTTGCTTATCACATGCCTCTTCAATGACACACTGTTACTTTTCTTTGCTTGGAATTTTCAAGGTGCTGAATGGTCATTCCTCGTCTCAGAGGCATTGCATCGTATAAGCATTGCTCTGTGTTCCCCTAGTTCTAAGCATCGTCACTGCTGGGTCAAGAGTTTCTTGGAGATGGGCAAAAAAGTTATTCATCCAACTTCTCAGTTGGACAGTCTTGAACACGTGGATTACCTAAATGTATGTCAGCAGCAAACAGAATCGTATGGAGTTTCGTTCAACTCTCGTTTAAAATCTGTTGAAGGAAGCCCAGGAGGAACATCACTTAATTCATTGCCCTAGAGCTTGTCCCTCTCCTGCTTCAGAAAACGTTCCTCAACTCTATTCGAGAGATAATGTGCGCTGTGCTGGGAGGGAGAAAAAAGCAAGTCACTCCTTATGCTTCGCTCAAGGCAAATAAACGCATGCCGATTTCCATTGATCAAGGGACAACGCAAGCCTCTTCATTGATACTAGTTTAACAAGTTACAACAACAAAACAAATATAGAAATAATACTCATTTGTAAGAACATCACTCGCGGATGAAATCTGGAAGGAACATGATAACTATACAACAAAAACATTGTTCATTTTCGTAGTTTCTAGTTTTACTAATTTTTTTCACTGTTAAAATTTTTGGGTAACATTTAAACCAAAGTTTAATATTGCATATATTTTACCATATTATGCCCTTCCTTTTTTCACAATAACTTTGAATTTGACTGAGACCAACTAAAAAGGAAGTGGGCCACATAGTCGAAATAAAATGACAGGAAAAATTCCAGACAGCAGGACTATTAGTGCAAATTTAAATGTTAGCTTTAAAGATTAAAGGAATGAATGCTGGTAAATCCACAAATCATTTTAACTCAATCTTTCTGGAACTGAGACTACTCGGTACCACATGTTTCTAATGACTCTTGCCAATTACATTGTCATGGAAACCTTTCCTTAAGTTTCATACACTGGTACCAATAACTGGTATCCGTATATGAAACTTACAGAGTCATATTCCTCAAAAAGGGCAGGTGTTTTTTAAGGCCTCCTTTCTTATTAGGACCTGAATAAATACAAAACACAGTTCTGAATTCCATACATCACAAGTTCAAACCTGAGCGGTGTGAAGTTAAGTCCAAGATGAGAGTTGGGTACCACAATTAAGGAATAATTTGGGTTGAAAACATCATTTTCTTTGATAATTGCTCACCAGACCTGGCATTCTTGCCATGATGAATAAAATACAGTAAAAATTGATCAATAAACTCTTCTCCATAAAATTTTCATGATATGTGATGTAAATTAGTTGCCTTGGTCCCTATGTACATCTTCTATTACCTCCGTTTAATGGCACTTGTGTTCTGTAAAATTAACAGATAACTCAAACTCCTTCGAAAGCCATGTTTGTAACCACTTCCAATGGCTTGGAGGAATGAATTTGTTCACAAATTAAGATGCAAACAGTTTGGACAGAGAAGTAAAAATATTTCCCAACAAAACTGTGACACACAATTGATATTTCAGCAGAACAGGTTGCTAGTTTATACTAATGGTGGTAATGTTGTTCATCTCAAATGTGCCTTTAATCGGTTTAAACAAAACTGTCATTGCGGGAACAAAATTAGTCGAACAATGGCAAACATTTTTAAGCCATTCTGAGGGTACGTCCATACAGATAAACCTTGGTAAAAACTAACTATTTTACAGGAAATCCTGGCCCAATTGAGTTCAATCTCTTGTCCTGAGGGTAAGGATTAAAATTCATACAATTATGAATTCTTCAGGACATTGCCATAATGAGTACTCATGGTACCATATAAAGCATCAGTTTTTTAGCATGGGAGTTTTATGAATCACAAGGGCCAACCTCAAAAAACCAGCCATATGTATAACATATCACAAGGTGATATCACAAAGATGTAACCAGGAGCTGTGATATATGAGAGGAGCATTCACAAGAGATGCATCTCTAGCTTGGATGGACAACCTCTCGGCTGAGCTGACTGTGACAGTTCACAAAAAAATGGAAAGGATGTATTAAACACAACACATGATATATATAGATACATTACTATTCTAATTAGAATTTTACACAATAGAATAATTGAATGAAATAACTAACACACAAGAAATTAAATTGAATTTTACACAATAGAATAATTGAATGAAAATTGCATCATGTTATCAGTCTGAATTCATTTGCTTTTGAAAACAATAAGTGCAGACCTGGTCAGTGTTTGCTCATTTCCTCTAAATTACCACTAAATTATATTTGCAACTGCACTTGTTTCAGCTTATGAGCATAAATTACTCCAACCTTCATCCTTAATTAGTATTATTCACCATAATTAGCATTATTTTATTCGAATTGCATCAATTTTATGTAAGTCCATAGCTACCACAGACATGGATTTCTGGCGGCACATTCCCCGGTTCTGACTGAAAACATTTGATATGTTGACCCTTATGAAAGCAATGATATTGGCATAGAGGAGAACTTGCTTGGAAAAGAAATTTATTAGCAAAATCAGCCGTACGTTAAAACTGAATGTGTATGTTTCTTTCATTAAACAGTCAGCAGGAAAATGTTTTTAGAAATGCAAGAACATGATCAAGTTATTAACTATGTATCTTATTATTGCTATGTTTATAATAATAATCCATGGTTCTGGGACTATTTCTTAATTATCTACATTGTATGCAAATGCAATTTGTATCAAATCCCAAGACACCACACTTATCTCAATTATTAACCTCACAATCGTCACATTGTAGTGCCACACCCTTGAATACCCTCTTGGCCCATGCGTAAAAATGATGAAATTCAACTTGATAAAGCCTAGAAAATTCACAACAATCGTATCATGCAAATTTTCACAGGAAATCACGTTGTTTACATTTCTTTAATTGACAATCATTTGCCAATAAAATACCTGAAGTTCAATTTTTACATAGACACTTGGCACTGCTGATTTATCAAAATTTTCCCATTCTGAGAGATTGTTCATGTTTCACTGCACACGAGGGCGCAGTTACAGGAATGACTTGAAGAGATATGCCCAGTAGTGAGAATGTCAATGATTGAGAGTGGCCATAACAAAGCTACACCCAAGTTTTCCTCAAAGATAAAGAGTTACCATCATTTATAATTAAATACTATATCATACAATCTAACATCAAATACTGAGGAGTATTTGAAGCCCTTGAGTAGAGAGCTAAATACTAACAATGCATGCAGCCATGAGGAACAGGTTTTCAAAAAAATAATACAAGATTCTGACCAAACAAGGCTACATTAGTTGATTCCAAGCACCAAAATGAAAAATATTACAAACCAATGAAAAATTGACCCCAAACACTGAATAGAAGACTACTGTACATTTATTCAGCTAAGAAACCCAGCAAAAACTTGCTATGAAGGTGCCATGCCAACATTATCATTTAAACATGGAAATTTTTTTGCAAATTATTACGAACGATGCAATTATACGAACAATATGACCATTACTCTTGGCTAATAGATGTTAATTACCCACCACCATTGAGCATACACAGAATGTCAGAAGATTTGAAACAACGAATTGGACTACCAAAGAAGAGTTTACTTAATTCAAAATTAATAAGATTTTTAATTTATTCATTCTTAATAATTTCATAAATATAAAAATATGCCAAAAAGCCATAAACCACTATTTCCCTTAAAATTGGAAGCATCTAGCCCACATCAGAAGACAATATACATAAGTATTCTCAAAGTCTTGAGGTAACTTGAGATAAGAGTTAACAGTGCAATTCAAATCTTGATGTAATGAGTGCATTTACATCACTTGGAGAATGCAGTCACATCCATAAAATAATCATGCAAAACATTAATAAGAACCCAAAAGGAAATGAAATTCCACATCAATCAAAGTGGAGAAAAAATTGTATATTTTTACAAGTTATGCCACGAGAATCACTTAACAGATACCCAATTTTTAAGGAAAGAATCTACCATCAAAAGTACTAGACTGACTCGTGAATGTATTAAAAAAAAGTATATGATCACCAGATGTTACAAAATAGACAAAGATCACAAACAAAGACACCCACAAAAACATCACGTAGATGAAGACATCAAGTAAAATTAGGAGTCCAATCAATAATTTCAGGGTGTCCAGTTTCAGATGAGAGTTAAGTAGATCTAATCATTCAAGAAAATCAAATTGAAAACTTCCACGCTGTACTGCACTTCTTGGATTTTGCTTCGGCTTTGAGCTAGCGGACTAAATGATGTAAATTAATAAAGTAAACACCTATGAACCTCTTTTAAAATATAATCCTATATTTATGAGAGCTATGAAAGCAACAAAAAAGGAATGCATTTATTAATTAATGAATATGGATGCAAGAAAATCCTAAGGTGTGTTTCTAGTGAATCTATGTCAATCTAGAGCTAACATGTAATTTAAAAATTGAAAACCAATTTTGATGAAAACACCTCTTTGTAATTGGTGAGTATTTGTATAACTTTTATACCCACTCCCCCAGGGGTCATTCAACCACCATTTGGCGTGAGGGGACAGGCAACAAATCCAGAGATTTCCAATTCATGAAATTACAATCCCCTTCAACTTCACGATAACTTATACTCCACCATCAAATGGAATATATAAATTGCATTATATAGCATCCTACATGATTCCCTCCACACATGTTAAACCTTCACTAAATATCTTCAAGGGTATTTGCAGGAGGAGGAAGAATAATGTCCTGCAGAAAGAAAGATTTTGACCATAAAATAATAAAAACCTAAGTTATTGCTTAATCATGTGCATGACATACCAAAGCAATACTGCAACTTCTTTTAATGGCATTAAAACCTCAAAAACACTGAGAAATCATGGACGTCCAATCAAGATATTCTATTATTCTCGCAAAGGGAACTATTTAAGATGTACATTAATGTACATGTGCATGGCCTTCCACAGAAAATTTACCAGGATACATTTTGGTTCATGAAAGCATTACTTGAAGGCACTGCCGCCAGTGTGAAAGCAATAAAATTGAAGTGAATATCCTCCATTAAATACACGCATAAGGAAGGAGACTTTGTGGCATGGGAGGGGTTGTGGAGTTAGACACACCTTCACCCAACTAAATAGATATGATAATGGATTGAATCCTGGCATTTAAAGACGGCCCTTTTTCCTCCAATGTCCTGCATATTCCTTTTAACATTCACCTCACGCTGAAGTTCCAGCTATAAACTTTTACTGCTTTCATCTAAAGCATCACATTATAAATCATTATTAAGAATTATTCCAAAGAAACTGCGGGAGATGCCGCAACAGTAACTTTTAACGGAGTCATCCGCTAATGTGCATTTCAATTCAACAATTTCTGAGTGTAAAAATCATAAGATTCTCGAAAACACTGAATGTGATTTTGAGAAAATTCATACTTTCCATGTTCAATGGATTCCTAGCTTTGTCTTATAACCAAATGAAAAAAAGATCTCAGGAGTTTTTTTTGAGTCAGCCATTCCACTGACAATTAGGAAAAGAGCAATTTAAGAGCAAAATTCATAACTAAAGTTTGTAGATTTAAGTGTTCTGAAATTCTCTAAATATTTCCATCTATTGGAATTTGTTATTTGGGAATTAGAGCACTGATTTTTCCTCCTTTTCAACTTGCGCCCAAGGCAAGGCTCTGAGCCAACATCTTAGGCCTACAGAACACTCATCTACCGCCCAAAAACATACGACACAAACATTTTTGCTTCAAAAGTGGTTCACTTTACACGGGAGGGCTTGCACGTTAAGACATTCATGCAAGAGACAAGCACACTCTTGGTCATCGTTATAAATAATTGTCTAGGGAAACAAGTCCCGATTTGTTCAAGATCCCTGGACACCCTGAATGGACACCAGAACACTCAGAATGGGGTCATTACATTCGAACATTAAAGAGAGTACCTCTGGCTCTCCCGTTGCACTGGCGTAACTTTTCCAATTATCTCCATCATCCGAGTACTGTACAATGTATTCTGTGACATACTCTCTTGTTTTTGAACGCCCCTGAGTCGCAATGGCTCGAATCTCTTTCCTACTTGCCAGTTTTATCTTAAGATATTCGTAATAATTGTTTTCCTGAGGGGTCCACGCAGAATTCCCTGTAATTCACCAGGGATTATGGGGGAAAAAGGAGAGAAACAACAAAATTAGTTGGATTAGTAGTCATAGATGGTGAATGCATGCAAAAACAAGTGCAATGAGAAACCACAGGCACGCCTCGGTGCTGCATTTGCAATTCTTTCGCAGCGCCTTTCGTTTAAGTCACCAGAGTTGATTAATGATTAGTGCACAAGACTGCGGGAGATGCTCACATGTTTCAGAGATGTGCTGTTCAAATGCCAATGATTCGGAAAGGAAGTCAGCTGGAAAGCATTCAGATGGAAAAGTGGGCACGCACACATAATGAGCTAAGTTAGCCTTGTTCGCAAGTATTTCACTCATGAGCATACCTTTAAATGATTCAATGCTCATAAATGGTGATTCTCACACAACACATAAATACATCTCACTCAAAGCATACTCTACTTTCCTCGGTCTGCAACGGTCTCCAAATGTAATTACTTATTAAATCACCTCCTTCAATGGAGACGCACCAAAGCCAGTTGCAGAACTGGATGGAGAGCCAACTACGTCATTTTTCATCCACAGACATCCAGCTCATCAATCAGGAATTAATTCACTTATAAACAAAGAGTAACACAAAGAGCACCAAGCATGCCATTTATTTTAGAACACAGTAGTGAAAGATAATAAGGAATTTTGTCCTCATCCTTTTTTATCTGGGACTTCATGGCATTTGCAAAATTGATTCAACCATTCAAGCAATATCACTAAAATTCTCAAAGGGAAAAGAAGAGGAGTCATTCAATATCTGTTTAGGTCAACATGGGAGAAATATTGGTATCATAGGATCTTGAAGCTACATTAAGAAAAAATTCATCAAAACCAAGATAGGCAGCCCTGTCACCAGCAGCTCAAGTAGGAACATTGGTGATTTAGTGAGATCAATTTGATAAACATAACAGTTTCATGCTTAACTTTGTAGAATTCCTTCATGATGAGGGTATGGAAAAAACCTTTTTACTTCCAAATGAAGTTATTAAAGAAAGAAACTTTGCACTTTATGTGGAGGAGCAAAGTTTATTTCTCTCCCCTCATGATCAATTTGAGTTATGCTATTATTGCACCCATATTGCATCTCTAGCAAAAAAATGGCATAGCTGTGTATCACATTCTGTTGAGACACTTAGTGGATGAGATAATTTCTACACAATGAATCAATTCTAATGAAATATTACGCTTTCTTTAGTTGCCATCATGTTGGATGTGGGCAATTCATCATCAATAGCCTTGAGCATGTGGTATCTCCTATGATGCAGCAGAAGGTAATCACCAAAGGGCTATGGTTGGCAGTAGCAAGCATAGAATTTGATGGAATTTGGGTCCTCAATACCCTCATATTCACAATGAGGGAGCATATGGGGCTGGTGCACTATATGTTTTTCATCTTTGGTTTCTAGACAAGTCCCCATTCTCCTCTCAGATAATGTCTCATAATTAGTTCACAAAAATAATAAAATTCCTGTGCTTCAATTAAAAGGCTATGTCCTCAGCATAGTAATGGAGACAAATTTTGATCGATATCTGAAATTTGGAGGTTTACTAAGAAGTGCATTGAATGCTACAAGCCTAATTAGAGTACTGCAGTGGATAAATACAGTTTCCCCTCAAATGCCACTTCACTTTCACCCGTAATTAAGCAATAAACCAGACAAACTCAGAATTAAATTTGGCTTTCCACTGATGTTAAAAGGCATATTCTGAATGGCTTCCCTTACCCTCGGAATGACTGTCTCCCTGAGCCCATATAGGACAATAGTAGAAACGTAGCAATAGTCAGATCTTCACATCCCTCAAGTGACCTAAAGCAATGAGACAAAGGAAAACTAGTCTCGTAGAAACAGAATAAGAAATGTGCCCCCTTTGGTGAAAAAAACTCATTATTTTTTGCACAGACATCATGATCACCTTAAAATGCAATGATGTCACACTCATTTTCTGTCAAGGTAAACAAAGTTCAGGGAGACCATCTTCTACCAACTACGTGCAAGTTGAAGTTGATAAAGCAAAAGTGAAAAAAACAACAGATATTAAACATTTAGACAATGGAATGTACTGAAAGTGGTTAAAACGGTGAGTCATGGGCATGTTTTCTATATTATACTTAATACATGCACTATACAGTGCGTGTGACTGAATAACTTATGATCAAAATGACAGCTGCAGTTATTTCCAAGGGTGAGAGAGCTAGAAAAGCACTTCTGGCATTAAATGACACCCCACATCATAATATACTATTTAACACACACATTTTCTGCCTATCTTCATTTTATTCAACATGCTTGTCCTTTTCCTCCCCATACCTTGCTTCCAGAACATTCTTCCTTCAGTCTCTCAAATTTAAATCTGAGTCCAAAATTATCACCTTTGAACTTTTGGTCAGTAAATATTTAAATTTCCTCTCCTGAAATGTTGATGATACCAATGGATATCACCTAAATTGAGCTAGATCCTATTTTGTTAGTTTAATTCAGTTTAGCAACACCAATGCTACAAGCATGTTTCATATAGAATGACTCACCAGTAGCTTTCTCTTTGTAAGGACTCTACCAAAGGCAGAGCTCATTCCACAGAATTCCATGTACCAAATGTTGGTATGGCTTGTTCAATATAATTAAGGAGAGATGAGCATCATTTTGTTTGGAAATGATACACACCGTTACTTAGTTATTTATGTGGCCCTAAGGAACCAAGAATTTTACAGCCAGTAATTTTAAAAAATATCACAATTGCACTATCCAAAGCAATAGCATGATTTAAGGAAACCAATCCAAGTTTAAGGCATTCCCCAGGGAGTAATGCCAGGGGTTACAATACATCGAAGGCTGCCGTCAAAAACAAGATTGACGAATAAATTGTTAAATTGTCAGCAAGGATAAAATGGGGATAAAACTATACATCCTAAGCTGATAAAATGGCTTCTCTGAAGACATCAAATATGCACTTTCAAAGGCTGTAAAATGCACAAGTAAAGAATAGTCATGACTTACAAATGCAAATCATAACACGTGAATTTAGGCAATGAATGAATGATAAAGATTGTTCACTGGTGAAGCAAAGAATGGGAGAAATTTGAGTTCACAACATTCTGCAAGTACAACGTTCAAATTCTAAACTCACCATTGCTGGAGCTTCACAATTGGATTTGATCCATCTTATTATCGTTCCGAGCAGCCTACAGAGGGTGAGAAAATGCTCCAATGACAATTATAGATTCAAACAATCTTACTGTCAAGCAACTGGCTATCAGAATCGCTACAGCATCTGCATCCTTCAAACCAGGACAAAGCCTTCTTGAAAGTAGAAAACCCTACGCTGGGTAGTCACCTCAGAACAAAGCCACAACAACAACACCACCATATAACAGGGGGGAACTAATACAAACACATTCCAAAGAAACGGCCTAGTAAAAAAGTGCAAAGGCAAACAGCACTTGCTACTATTACGAAAAATCAGCACTATCCTCTTGCATTACCAAATCCACTTGAGCCTTCTAAAGCTGGTCAAAAACAGCAGCATAAAGAAATAAAATAACCAGCTCATTCAACTAGTTAGCCATCATTCATCAGCCTTGTTACAACATCTACTTAAAAGAGTTCCAATAAACAAACTAGGAATTACTTCATCTAAACTAACGTTATTGATCACAGATTTTTCACACCAAACAATGGAAACACTGCGCCACTTATATCACTATCTACCTTGATGTTGCCGTCGGGTGCCTTGTAATCTGCAAAATCATAACCATTGCTCCCGTAGCTGATGCCATACTCCTTCACATGCTCGGAAGAGTACGGCCGGCCCTGAGTGCTCACACCTGTGACATTCATCACCTGACCCAGGTCAATGATGAGATACTGGTCAAAATCTGAATTAGCGGCAGTCCATGCATTTCCGTCTGGGAGCAAATCAATAGAAATATAATGATAAACAAAAAGTAAAAACAAATGCCTAACATGCAACAATGAAGATAAAAGGATGCACAATAAGGTTCTGTAAAAAACCCAAGTGCTACATCTAGTATGAATCTAAGTCATTCAAATGAATAACACTTATGCACAATTTAGAATACATGCAATAACTTTATATAAAACTTAAAATTTTTTTAAGATGGTTTGACCGAAAAAAGTCGGGCTATTTCACAAGACAAATGCAAAAATTAACGTTGACTCTAGATCTATGGACTAAAAACAACACAAGAATACCAAGCTTGTTGTAAATATTTTATTAAAATGCAAAGCAAGCAATAGTACATCACTCTTGCAAAGTCCATTGCAAGTTATTTAAAAAATTAAGAGAAACCTACAAAATATACTTAGATACATTCAAGTTGAGGAATAACAAAGCATGTAGTGGCTTAAAATACACAACCAAGGTGACACGTCAGGAAGGCTTTTCCTCTTTGGAAATGAAATCCTCACAGAATGTTCTGTCTTCAGCAGATACAGGTATACTCCCAGACAGCAACTCATCTAAGTCAATATGCTTAAAAATTTCATTCCCAAGATCTGATTGATTTTTTTCTTTTCTAAAAATAGCAACTGCTACACAATGTTCATCATTTACGAGCGACTCCTCGAAAATCCATTCGTTCATTGCTACACCATTTAAAAACACAGCCGAGTCTTTAGAGATATGATTTGCGGAAAGTACTTCCGACGGTATTCTAAAACTTATACTTTGCAAATCCACTGTGATTCCAGTACCAGTGGCTTTTACGTAACTTTCTTTCAAGCACCAGTTTCGGCAGAACATTTTTAACATACTTTCATCCTTCTGCATTTGCATTAATGTGTCCTTTCCTGCTTTTCTAATATTATCCCACTCATTTTTTGAGAACTGACGAGACATAATTCTGAAGAAATCTCCAATTCCTTTCCCACCACTGTACTCTAATTTCATGACATCAACGCCTAGTTTCATATCACCCTTTCTACCGAATTCACCAGCAAGAACTGTAAAATTACCTTGATGAGAAACATTAAAAATTGGTACTAATTCTTGGTTATTTGAGTCATTTGTGAGAAATGGCTTCCCTGAACCATCCCTAGCAAAGTTTATTTCATTGTAGGGAATACCTGTGCAAAGTGACACATACTTCCTCATCATCAGACGACCAATTAAAGACGCTTTCGCGTCTTTTCCATAAACAAAGCGTCCAATTCTTTCTTTCTCTTCCGACTGAATACTCCTTGAGGCTTTAATAATTTCTGACTCATTCGGTTTCCAAGATGTAAAATCAAATGCCCACCTAACTGACAAAACTCCGTTACTACGGGCATGTTTTATCCATTGAGTACACTCCATTGCGATGTCTGTTGGTTTTAAACGCAAAAATAATGTATTTTTATGCACCCACAAATGATTCTGGAACATCCGGCAATCACTAACAATAACATGTTAACACTGATAGCACAAAGTTACTTAATAATAGGTTGACCACGTTTGTGTCATGTATACAACAATCAATATCTTCAAAAATTGACGTGATCTTGACCAAAATTTGTGGTATTACCATCTAACTTAGCACTCTGCGGGCCTCTGTCACGAAGGGATGAAGTAGCTGAAAGAACAGCTCTGTGCAATAGCGGTAGATTACAGTCATCTGAAAGACCAAAAAAAATAGGAACCGTGAACGAAAAGTACTTTAGGTAAATTACAACACAGTTTTAGACACAGCACACAAATTTATACAAAAGGTTTAAATTATTCTTTAAACCCTGATCTGAAGTAACCGAGCAAGTCGCCAAATTTAACACACAAACATTCTTATCAATGCCGATAAAAAAGGAAAAGCTTGTACTCAAATAAAAAAATCTCATGGAATAAAAAATCGTCAATCAATTCTCCACATAATTATCTACCTGCAAAAGAAACGGCAAACAGACTAAATAACATGGAAAATAATAACAGTTCCCATGACGCCATTGCTTGGCTCCTAACCACTCCCTATGCCTCCCAATGCCGCTTATTAACCGCTGCGCGGACTTTGATGCATACGGAAAAGTGAAGGTTGCCGTGCGTATTCATCCTTCCTAATGTTGCTCACTCCGCTGATTTTAAATTGAATGTGTTGTCGCTATGTGACGTAACTACGCCAAGTCTTACAATTAAAATTGGGATACATGCTATAAAGGGAATTTTTTGTGAATATTTTCAAAGAAATAAAGTGGAATTCTTGTATAATATCTTTTAAGTTGAACAATCATTTCCCTGTAAAGGCACACATTACGCTTGGTACCACTCCTTCGTATGCCCTTAATACGCCATTCTAATTCTCTGCAGCTAATACAGGATTCAGAGCATACAGGGAGTAATAATCGAGGACCCTATTGAGTGACCGCATCATTTTCCTTGGCGTGTTTAAAAATTGCTTTCCTATAAAATACTAAACTATGTCCGCTATAACTAAGAATAATCTCTGGTATACTGGGGAGTTATAAGCTCTTACAAATGATTTCCTTGGGTACTACCACTTTTACGAAACCAGTGGAAGCCTGCATGACCAAGAGGCTTACTTGAAATACGAAAGAGATTGTTATAACTCGATTAGATGGGTAAAAAATACAGCTGATAAGGATTTTATATTCAATGCAAATAATAAGTAAAAGGCAGCATGGAGAGTAATCAATCAAAAAGTTGGTAATGGAAAAGAAAATCTTCCTTTTACTCCAGACACTACATTATTTTTTTCTCAAAAGCTGTCGAAGACAATTTGTTCTCTCAGAACGCTGATGCTGCCAATATTCAGCAAAATCTTCCCCAAATAATATAATTTCTAATGGAGTTTCGTTACCCTATTTAATATTATATCGACTGTGAAAAAGTATAAAAAAATCCAACATTAAGGATATTTATGGTCTCTCTGATTCCCATATCAAGGACATTATTGTGTTCATTGCTGAAACATTAGCAATGTTACTAAACTTATGTTTTGAGACGGGAGATTTTCCAACAGCTCTAAAATATTCCAAAACGGTACCTGTCTAAGAAATATGATTTAACTAACTACCGCTCCACTTCCATAGCCCCAGTTTTTGGTTAAATATTAGAAGCTCTAATGAAAGATCAAAAAAGTGAGTTTTTGGTCAAATAATTTGCTTTCCAAATCTTAGTACGGCTTTTGATCTGGTAAATCCACAATTATGGCTCCCTAATTAATTATGTCATTTGAAGAAAAGGAATCAGTCTCAGTGACACTATGTGATCTAAGTAAGGCTTTCAACTGTGTTAATCATTCAATATTACTATCAAAGCCAGAACATTATGGTATTAAGGGAGTTGCATTGAAACTAATGAAGTCATATTTGGATGATCGCCACCAATTGGTTGAACTTGATGGCTGTCTATCTGCAGCTCTTAAAATAAAATGTGGTGTCCCACAGGGCTCTGAGCTTGGCCCAGTACTTTTTATAATCATGATAAATGATTTGCCCTGTAAAATGAAATTTACATGTTTTATATGTTGATGACACCACCTTTGGGCAAAAATGGCAACATGTAGAGGATTCAAAGGTACACTCTAAAGATACGCAAAGACAGGCTAAGGAATGGTTTGATATTAATCATTCACATTTAAATACTAGCAAAACTCAATTGTATGCAGTCTTAAATCAAAAATAACATACTGAAACTGCTAAAATACTTGGAATTTATAATGATATGAAACTTAACTGGGAGACCCACATCCGTCAGATCTGTAATAAAATAAGTAAAGCTGTTTATATGTTAAGGCATCTAAACTTTCTCATTTCAAATGAGTATCGTTGAACATGTTCTCTTGCTAAAATACCATGTGATTCCTGCAAACCTCTTTTATTAGGTATGGAATCATGAATGTATTTAGTTTATACATCTTTAAGGCTCTGATTCATGCGAGTTAATTTAGAAACTTACCAATTAATATCTCATATCCATAACTACACCATAAAAGATAAAGAAAATCTAAATACTACTTGCTGTACATTGCCAACATCTTAAAAGACGGTGTATGCATGGTATTTCGTCACATCTTGCTCCTTTAAAGCCCCCAAAATTTCAGTGGATGTCTCGATAGCTTAACAGGCTAAAGCAGTCGACCAGACATTGAGGGATCCAGGGGAATGATTTTTACACTCTGAAGTTATGGCATCAAGAATATGTACCTGGTTACTTACTCACCCACTAAGGCCCATAAAAGTGTGGCTGCATTTTAAGTTAATCTACTTAGTTTCTTGAAATTGAAAATGTTTTATTCAATTGCCGAATTTCTTGATAATGCCTGATATGTCTTGTACCTATCCACAAATGAATTTTGTCACTTTCCCCTGACGTGTCTTATATCAAGTGTAACATTTGTAGCTACTTGGGTCTCTGGACAAATAAAATGTATTAATATCATTACTCATTTGATGCATTATTTTGGGATAATCTTTGTCACATTTAAGAATTTATATGTTGAGTAATACTTATATTGATGACATTTAATATGGTTGTACCACTTTTCAAACCGAATGAAGCATTATTGTGAATAGAATTGGTAGCCAGATTACAATTTATAGATATCAGCTCAATAATGAAAACTGGGGTGGATTTTTGACCAGGGAATGTGAAAACTGGAAATGCTGTTGTTTAATAACCACCAAAATAAAAACTAAGAGTAAATCTATGCTGGAACCAGGAGCACCTCTAACTAACTCAGATACACTCGTGGCAAAATATGGGTTAACCATTTCTATGGTATTGAAATAAAATTTAAAATACTTCGCCTTTCCACTTTATTTCAATATGAAGAATTTCCACCAAGTGACGCCAGAAACTGTTTCATTTCTATGGTAACTGCATATTAATTTATGCATGATAATTATACTTTCTCTCTTATCAATTGATTTTGAAAATAAGTTTCCACAGAAGTTTTTACACTAATACATTGCCATATTAAATTTTATTATCGCCTTTTCAATCCATTGTTTCTAAAAATGTATTGACTTCCCCTAGATCTTCTACTTTGAATTCAAAATTAATACGGCTTCATTAAATGAAGAACACAATGTATTTTTTCAGTTCTTTATTTTGGTTTCAACCCTTGGGCATCATCATCAGGGATGATAACCTCTAAGTGTTGAAACTAGTAGTACCAAAATGAAGAGGAAAAATACTTGTGTTCTTCATTTAATGAACCTCCACAAAGTTAAGTCCGAAACAATCAGATCAACAGTAATACAGTTTACCTGGAATCAATTATATGCATTATTATAATTGGTGGTCAACAAACCTGATTTATGAATTCCCCATTGACCTTTGTTCCAATCTTTATTTCTTGCAGTAGTTATTGGGGGAGGTGACCAACAACAGAGGTCTTTTCCACCATTCAGGATAGGCGAGTAATCTGGTAGGGATATGATATTCGGAGAATGGAGGAGAGACACCTGGCATTGGCCTATTTTTAACCAAGGGGTCCACAGTTTTACATTCGATCTGACAGAGGGCATAAGTGCTTCCACTTGAAGTGCCCTCCCCCGAGCACCCAACCATTAAGTAGGGATTGGGACACCAATGAAGAATCCTGCCAACCCCAGGATTTAAACCCTGGCCCTCAGGGTTGGAAGCCAGTACATTGGCCACTGTAAAAGTAACTCAGTAAAATGTAGCAAAACTTACCACTGACAAAAATTCTCCTTCAGAAATTTGAGTCGACAGAAGCTATTGGAATACTGTTAAGAAACAATTTTCAATTGCTCTTCTTACTTCACTGATTTAACAACAGATTACTTGGTGTTTTTTCATTATTGAGTCTCAAATTGTTATTGCTAAACCATTTCCAAATCTTATCCAGGGGCCAAGTTCGATTTTTCTGAAATGATTAAGTCTGTGTCATCAGCAAACAGTACAGACTTTACAATACTGCTGGCATTAAGAAGCATTAATTAGAGGCATGCAATTGGCATAATCAAGAAGAGTGTCAACCCTAAAACTGTTCTTGTGGTATGAGGTCATGTTCCTTATATGATGTCCAAGGAGAAGTGTTCATAAATATTATTTTGGTAGTTTTTCACTCTTGTGGGATTTACAATATAAGCCAAGAACAAAATTACAAAAAACTTATAAATATAATTTACATTTACAACAAGAAATAAATGGATTTAACTCTTGACCACCTACCCCATTAGGTCTCAACCTCCAGACAGGGTGCTCATTAGGATAAAATGATTCTGCAGTTTGTACAGTAATCCTATTTGTGATGCACATAATTTTCAGCTCATTGAATACTCTTTCTCTAAGAATCCTATTCTAATTATAAATAGAAAATATTTGAGAGAAAACAGCTAGAATTTTCTTAAGCAGAAGTAGCTATAAGGAGAGGTGACCGACTGCTGAAGTCATTTGTATCATTAAGGATACGCATGTCATTTGGTATTTGTAGGATTTTTAGGGAATAAGCAAGGTAGAAATGAAAACTTAAAAATTTGCAACTATGAAAACATTCCATCATGATATACATAATAGGTTTTATACTATTTGGTCCTTTATAACATCACTGTTTTGATAACTAGCAATATTATACAGCACATGAGTAGGAGGGAACAGCATGACATAACACAATTTTCACATAGAACTGGTTGGTTACTTTGCTAGTTGCCATCTGTACTGGAGTTTTAACTATTTCTATTCTTTTTCAACAAGCTTGCAGCATGTCAAAATTCCTACTCAATCGGAAGGCTTACACCAACTGGGGAAAAATTGGCTTCGGGTGGTATAAACATAATGATTTCTGGTAATAGGCCAACATGCACTAATGTGACATGGGTGACATTAGCTTTCTTATTGGATGAAATAACTTGAAATTAGAAAGTAAATTGCAGAGAAAGAGAAAACATTAATCAAAAGTAATGTTCTAACAACTTCTTTAGATAAACTTCATAACAAAACTAATATAAAAAATTGACTATCAATAAGGGGCCTAGTATATGCCTCATTGATGATCAAATTATGATGTCTATTATTCAACATCAAGGCATTTAAATTCTGAATAGCATTATCAACAAGCCTTCATTATTTATCCAAGCACATTAACTGTATGAATTTATTAACATCCTCACACAAATTAATGCTTTTCAATATTATGTATGAATTACATAATTCAGTGATGACAAACATAAACTTCAGCTTCAGCTTCAGATCAATGCCATTGCATGCTCTGGGGAGAATTATCCTTTGAGGAACACAATAAATGAATTACAAAAAGACACACTTGTTTTACTGGAGAGCTGAGGAAATATAAGCTAAAATAACAATTACAGCACACACATGATGAATCAAGGCCAAAATTTTAGTTGGAGATCTGATTGATCATCCTTTAGTTATATTCCATGCCAATATTGAAAAAAACACAGAAGAAGGGAGAATGAGGAAAGGTAAAATAACAAAGGTTAAAGGATCTGGTTCTTTCCCAGTGTACAATTAATGTTCAGTTTCATCAATGCGGACATTGGGTGAGGGTGTCCTCGGACAATGTTTCCACTTTTTTTATCATTCTAAGGGCAAACTGATGAATATTTCAGGTTTTATAAATTTGCTTATCGACCAGAGTCAGTTGCCTCTCCTGATTGGTCCAATTCCCTCCACAGGGGGCCCTCAATCAATCACTCAACCACACATTTTCAGCATTTTTCATCATCAATGGTACATTACGGTGTGTCACGAATATTCATCCATTTTTGCTAGACAGAATTTGAAATGTGCTCGCTTATTGCACATTAACACACTGTCCATGCAAAATATTTTTGAAATCTGACACTGGTAGATCATTACTCCAAAGCATTAAATTTTAATTTTGAAAGAATGTCCAGGCCAATTTTAGAAAGAAAAGACTATGAAGACCATGACACATCGATATACCACTGCTTAATTATGAACAATAACTTATTTCCCTACATAAAACACAAAATGTTACAATTAAAATAACAATTTTCAATCGTTGTGAAACTTAAGTATGTTAGACAAATAGTACGTTATGTACTATAGCACAGTACCATTCCACACACAAAACCATTCCATGATCGGCTAGTGAGAAAATTTTACACTGGTTTAAGAGGTTTTTTTCTATCAAGTACCCATAATCAATAGCCACATGTAATTCCATAATGGAAGTCAATGGGTTCACAATGTTAATTACAGTCAATGATTGAACAAGATTTCTCCACCAACCAGAGGACTGAGAAGCATAACTGATGTTTATGAAATACAAATGAGAGAGAGAGAAATAAACAAAATCATTTGTTTTTACTGAAAGACATGAAAAAGAAGTAAATTTGGTCACAGACAGTGATCAAGATAGACTGAATGAGAAAATCTGATGCCACCAATGACAAACACGCATGAGAACATCCAATTTGGATGTCAAATACTTCCACGAAGTGCAGAGTAGGCACAGGAAAACTGCAGCTGCAGCCCCACAGCACCTTGTAACTGCAAAGACATGCTCTCCTTCCAGTTCTGAGAGTGCAGACTTCAAATCAACATGGTACTGTGCTAGTATCCACACCCCTGGTTTATTTTTGGGTGGTGAGCTAAACCCATCAGGAGTCTGTGGTAGACAGGAATTAAGGGAGACCCTCAAATCACAAGGCTAAGGGATGTCCTATCTCCAGGCTCTTTTATTTTGACAGCTGAAAATAAATGTCTGGTTTTATCTAAATTCAAGACAGGAAATGGAAGGCCCTAGTTCTCATTTTTTAGGTCATCTTAATCCCATAATAAATAAACAAATTGGACTCAATTGTAAAACTGACTTCATGCCAGCCTAAATTATGTTATATATAAACAAATGACTCAATGATGCAAAGGTGATATTTTTAACCAAGATTAAGATGACAGAAATACACTCAAGGCTATAGAATTACATGGAACTGAAGTTAGAGACTGACAGGGACATTTGGGAGACATCAGGCAGGTGGAAAGAGCTTTTCCAAGACCATGGCATTGGTTTATTTGCCAATTATATGGAAATGAACTTCCAGAGGGGAAGTTTCTGTTGGTGGGGGATCAGGGTGGCCAGCCGAAACCGGGAATTGGAAATTCCTGGGAAGAACCTGGAATTAAGGAAATTGAATTCCATTACTCGCTAAAAATTATATACCAAATCATACAGGTAATATTGATGGGTACATATAAATTTCACATGAATGGCAGAACAGTTCATTTTTTTTACTAGTATCTTTCCATACGTTAAATATTCTGCAAGGAGGTAAAGAATTGCGCTTTACTTTTCTGTGCTTCAAAGGAGCATTTTTGCAGTTTGTCAATTGAAGTAACTGAGTATCACGCCACGAAACAACTGCTTACCTATCGCTTTACTACGACTGAGGAGTAATCACTGGGTATTTCTCTGAGTGAGAATACCAACGTGAAAACTCCATAATTGGAAATTTTTTTTTCACTATTGCTGGATTCCTATTAAAAAACATATAATTATTAACTTTTTTGTACACATTGTCTACATTTATTCATTATTAACTTTAAAGTTGCAGTGCCTAACTTCTACCTGTTCTAAATTTATTAAAAGAATAAAATAATTAATATGATTAAATTGTTTAGAAAATTTTTTTCACAATGTACTCATAAGGAATAAAATGAATACCCTAGGAAAAATATTAAATCTTAAATGGCACACCAATATCAGCATATATATACAGTAAGCATACGCTGAGAAAATGGTGGCATAAAGTTATGGCGAGAAAATGGTGGCATAAAGTTATGGCGAGAAAATGGTGGCATAAAGTTATGGCGAGAAAATGGTGGCATAAAGTTATGGCGAGTGTGTACGATAGCCATTGCAGCTGTTTACTGCATATATGTATAATAAATGCGGCTTTCTGAATTTAATTGACAATTATTGATTTAAATAGGTTGTGCATGACAAAAAATATGCAATGCATTACTTAGTCCATGGAGGACATTTCAAGGAACTATAATAATGACAAGTAAAAATAGGAGATCTCAAAATATTGTATTTAAAGGGAGATATACAAGTATACAAAATGTCTATTTTGCCCATACACAGTATGCTAAATGTATCTGTCAGGCACGGCATCTAAGGGTATCAATTAAATCTACTCCTACAATGATTCATCGATTAACTGAATGGCAATCAGTTACCTAATAACTGCCTTATAGTAAAAATAATTTTATTTGTCCATGGATTAGTGTACAACAGCAATATAGGTCGTCATAAAAATTATAGGAATTCAGAGAAGCATTCAAATACGGAAAAAATACACACCGATTGGCATAATTTCAATAAATATAGGGCATAAAACAACAATTATATTTAATAAGATAAGAAATAACCTTTTCCTCCTCAGATGCAGGGTGGGAGGCAGCAGACACAGGCACAACTCCCTCCAATGGAATGTAGTCCTCGGATTTCATTAATTTGCTTCTCAAGTTGTTGGATTCCACATTGGAGCACATCTCCTCGGCTTGCCTCTTGCGTGGATTTACAAGGCCACCCTTATTATAGCCAAGACCTGACCTTCCCAAAACACCTTCAACCCTGATTTTGCCAAAGTAAGGAAGAAAATAAATTTCTATGAAGTGAAAAACCTGGAAAATATTTTAACTAAAAATTCCAGCTCAACTCTCTGTGAACCACCTACACTATTCAATAGTTCAGAGCCCAGTACTTACCAATTTCCTCAGTAGAAAACAGTGATTGACACGGACTCAGCTCTCATTATGTGAGTATCCATGATATCCATAAATAAATCCTAGTGTTTTGAGAGATGGTTTAGGCCGATACTTTTTGGAAATCAATTTGTAAAGCAGCAAGAAGGAATCAAAGACTTTGCATTTCCAAAGGAAAAAATTTATTAATGTCGACTAGTTTCGCTACACTGTAGCAACATCTGAACTTATGCAGCAAAACTACTAAAAATAATAAATTATTTCCAGTGGAATCACAAAGTCTTTGATTCTTTCTTCATGCTTTACCACTGTGTTAATGTTCACACTATAATGTTTATTCAATGACCATGATTTCGACAACTTGTGCCACCATCAAGGTAAGATTAACAATGTAGTCGAAGCATGCTTAGAGGGGTGAGGGGATTAGTTAAAATGAAGCCTGGAAATTATTGCACAATACTGGTCTTGGTCTCACAGAAGAAGGAATTAGTCTAAGAGATAAGATGAATGCAACAGAGAAGAAAAGTTGAGAACAATAAAAGCAACAGCATCAACAAAAGATCAAAACCATTGGAACTATTGAGAACCTTTGTCTTTCTTCAAAGACTCTTATAAGTTAAAGCTCTGTCATAAATTACTGCCTCTACAAAGGTCAATATTGCGATTCTGTTAGAGTGGCTTTTAAACTTTGATGACTTGATCAGCATACAAAGTGTTATCATGAGCTTCTGTCAGGACCAAAGGCTGTTTAACCAATCCAGTTTATTTAGTCGTAAATGATGGAGCCTCTAAACAAGACTAAACAAATTTATTCAAGCAAAATTGATGATTGACATCATTGATGAAATCATTGACCTACCTGAGGCGGAGGGCGTGTTAGTTCAGTGAGATGGGGAGCTGGGTCGCTGAGCAGGGGGGGGGGGGGTTTGGTTCCCCAGCATGCTTCTGGGCACTCTCTGCTTCACCCTAGCTGGCTGCACATACCAGATCTTCCCAGAGAACCATATTCCTCACAGGAAAGGAAATGCCCTCCCCATGAAATGATGCTTGAATTTCACATGCCATAGGACCAAGTACTGGGCAAGTTCTATCCTCATCTATCATACAAACCTTCAGGTTGATTACTGTGGTTGGTAAAATTAGTATGCCATAAATTGCATGCCCTAGGGTTATGCTAACCACATTACAAGTGCAACTTGAAAAAGATGTTCAAACCAGGTTTAAATGTTTTACTGATTGGTCAGTACACCAATGTTCAGGATCCCAGGTCCCTTGAAAACACATGTAAACAAAGAGTCCAATACAATTATATTGATACGTTTTCTGTACAACTGTTACACAAAACATTTTCAAATCTACTATGGGTTAACTAATTGGTTGCTGGAATGTACTTTCAAAGGGTCCTCATTGCAATAGTAACGTCCAAATATTTCTGCTCTCTTTTTGGGGATGGGATTAGCAAGTGTTTCTATTCCCAGCAGATAATTATTGCTCTATTAAATTGTCCAGCGAGTTTCCAGGGAATGATGACTGGACACTGCCAAATTTAAGTTAGTGACAACGCATTCACATGTGAAATGCTAGCAATTACTCTGTCCTCACCTGACTGGTTCAGCAATGCCCTGCTGATTGGTGCCCAGACCACCTCCCGACCACCCTAGCTGCTTCAGAATCTTGAAACCAACGTTATCCTCACCCAGAGGCTCGCAGTTGAGGCTAGTGGTCGGAATGCAGCGACCCAACATTTCTTTCTGGACAGAAATTATCAACCTCTGGTTTTCCTGTACCGCATTCTGGGTGCCAGGGAATCGGCTCAGGTTGGCCAAGATGAATTTCTGGTTCGCCAGAACCTCACTCTGATGGTTCACCACATCATCCCCCACCCAAGCGTTGTCTATTCGATCCAAGAATATCTGATTCAGTTCCGACAGCAAGCAATTCATGCCAGCCCACGTCTTCAGTTGCAGCGCATACAGTTTGTTGTCCGCAAAGGGCATCCGGCCGCTCATTTCACACACAATGTCTCTCGAAAAGAAGCACGAGTTGAATACATACATTATTTTCCCTTCATTCCTCATTATTATCCTCTGATTGTTTAATATCGCAAGCTGGGCACGCATCACCTCATTCTGAACGGATGAAATCTCATTCTCATGAAAATGGATTTTGAACCTGTTAGCTGCCGTCACATTGTCAACAAAGCACACGTGGTTGTCTTTGTTCAACAGTTCAATTCCATTTTCGGTGTCGGGTGTCACACCACTCAGACTGCACATTATGCCGAGGAGATTATCCAGCATGACTGACATGTTCTCCACAATATGATTCCACTTTTCCCCAATCATCCTCTTGTTGACTGCCAATTGCTCACGTCCACTCAACGCCTGAATGAATTTATGCAAGCTCTGCTTTTCTTTGGCTAAACTAACTTTTTTCAAATTTAATTTACTCAAATCACCTAAAATCTCACACTGACGTGATATGATATCAAATTGCTCCTCACAATGTTGAAATTCTTTACAAAGCTGAGCATTGCGACTGACAGAAAATCTACCTATGCATTCCAAAATAACATTTTGCTGCTTTAAGATGGCATTTTCAACGCTCACAACTTCATTGTTATAATATGATATCCGTGTATTCTCAACATTGGTACTCATGACATTTGACTCAGTTGAGTCCAGAGTATGCTTAATGCTGTCACCAATCACATCTTCATTCATGAGTATTTTCTTTTGTATGTCCAGAATCTTTTCTTCGACAAATGAGAGTGGATCTCCCGCAACTTCTACGGCTTGCGATTCACCCGGCATCTGAAAACAAAAAACATAAAAAGGGATCCCTTTTCAAACTGCTTCAATCTTTCCTAAAGCACTATAACATGACACAGGTAAATGGGGTTACCTGCACATAATAAATAAATTATTATTAAAAGCCTTAAAGATATTCATTTACCCAATAAGAAAATCCATCTCTAAACTTTGACAAACTAGAACACAAATTAATTCAATGATTTCAGGCTCTACTTTGTGAAAATTCATGATCACTGAATAGGCAAACTTTGTATTTTTTCACACAAAACCTTTATTTCAATACTATAATCCAAAGCATAGGCGACAAGTTTTTACAAGACAACATATCTGATGGTGTGGCCTATTCATCAAAGCTGGCATTAGTGAAATAAATTTTGTGTAAAAATATAGTTTATTTATTCAATAGCAGTGACACAAATATTAGGAATCCATGCAACTGAGAAATTAAACCACTACATTGCACCTGGCACATATATTACGTAAATAAATTATTTTTCAAAATAGAGGTAGCTGTTAAAATCACAAGCATTTGAACTTTTATTAATTTTAACTCTTTTCTCCAGCAATAGTCTGCCATGGTAGTCCCAGGGTAGAGCTATATGAACTGAATTTAGGAAAATCAACAGTGCACACGATTTTAACTGAGTATGATGGATGGATCCTTCTTTACCATGACAATGCGCCCACACACTCAAAATTGATTGTTTGCCAGTTTCTGGCAAAAAATTCCATCACCATCCTTGACCTTATTCACCAGATCTCGCCCCCCGCGACTTTTTCCTATTCCCTAAATGCATAAATGTGATGAGGGGACATCACTGGGGAAATCGAGACACCATAGAGCAAGAAACGACAGGAAAACTAAAAAGCCTAACTGCCGAGGATTTCCAAGGGTGCTTTAAACAATGGAAAAGAAGAAGATGGAATAAGTGCATAGCCATACGAATGGAGAGTACGTTGAAGTGGACAAAATCAATGTAGGCTAAATTTTGCAAAATGAAGTTTTTAATGGACTCAGTTTATGTATTTATTGGACAGCGTAGTACATTATCAAAGTAAAGAGATCATTTTAAGGCCTACGATGGAATTCAATTGAGCTTCCCATGAAATTCATCAGGACAACACCATGGTTGGAGTGACCAAACACAGCACCAGCCTAACCAGTGGTTTTCATTTTGCTTCTTGCAACTGCAATAGGTTGATGTAAATGACTGTGGTACAATGCAGCTGAAAGCCACGCCACCTGGCTATAGGCTACTAGATTACTCAGCAGCTCACATCTTAACCTCCCCTGGACCAGTAGAACCCTTGTGCCCCGGCCACAGCTTCCCCCACTCCATCACTAACCTCCATCTTTCTTCCACAGCAGATTAACCGCAAGTTTTCCACTGCCACTCTTGCAGCTTCTGTCTTAGCACGCTTCCTCTTCCTTGCAGCACAAGATGCTATGAGGAGCCCTTTCATTAAGAAAGAACACCTGGAAATAGGCTTGAAATTAAATGGATACTCCATACATATGAAGATAAATACTCAGGAATGTAATTAATGGGAGGGCTTCCTGAGAAGTTATTATTGTCCATAATACCCAGCAAGCTGTTCGGCAGCATAAGGTAACAGCTGCATTGCAATAACAATACTTGAGCCTATTAATATTTTAAAAGACTAGAGAGTTGATAAGACTGCATGGACTATTAGTTGTTAACATTCCAATTTGTTTCGAGGACTAACTATATCACAGTAACATTGACCAAAAAAATCTAGAATGAGCATACTTGCCAATAAACAATTTATACTGAAACTTAACAAGCTATGACCCAGTTTTACCATGCCTCATTAAATACAATTGTCAGTTAATGTGAATGTTAACTTTACATGGAGATTGCATTTCTTGTATCATATCTTGAAACAGAAAACCTATTATCCACATCTCAACATGGATTTAGGAAAACAAGGTCCACTACAACAGCCACATATCACATGGTGAATCAAATACTTTCAGGATTGGATAATAGAACTGAAACTTTAGGATTATTTTATGATTTCAGTAAAGCTTTTGACTTCGTCAATCATCAGTTATTCCTATATAAACTGAAATGCTATGGTATAAGAGGCACGTTCTACAAATGGATTGAATCTTATCTAAGTGAATGGCATCAGTATGTTGAGCTCTCAAGAAATGGCTCCAAATTTGTTTCTCCTGGTAGAGAAGTAACACTGGGTGTTCCCCAAGGTTCTGTACTTGGTCCTATTTTATTTTTAATCTATGTCAATGATCTCCCAGACAAGCTTAAGTTCATTAAGGGGATAGACCCAATACTGTATGCTGATGATACAAATATCAATGTGTCAGCCTCCTCAGTAGACAGTTTGACAGAAAGAGCAGCCGAAAAAGCTCGGATTTTCAATGAATGGTGTCTTCATAACTTTCTAAAATCCAATATAAATAAGTCCAGCCTGATTTATTTTACTAATAAAAAGAAAGTTTCATCTGCAATCTCAGTAGATGTAGAAGGTGTGAGCATTCCCCAAAATTCCAGTACCCAATTCCTGGGAGTAATCCTGCATAGTAACATGTCTCCGGAGGAACACATTTTCAAATTAAGTTGAAAGTTAAGCTCCCTATGCTTCCTTATTAGAAATATTAGATATTCTGTAAATTTAGAGGTCCTTCTATCCATTTACTATGGTGAATTTTACTCTCGTGTTACTTTCAGTATCCTCTTCTGGGGTTCCTCTCCCCATGCGGGCATAATCTTCAAAATCCAAAAGAGGATTATACGTATTATGAGCAATGCTCCTTGCCATGCACCATGTAAACCTCTCTTCAAAAGACTTGGTTTATTACCAGTACCTTGCATATATATATTTAATGTCATCTTGCAGGCAAAGGGTAATATTTCTCAGCATAAGTGCAACCACAATTACCATAGTCACTATTAAAGGACCTGCAATGACCTGCACCAACCATTTGTCAGGACACACAATACTGCCCATGGGCCCAAAGCAATGGGCTTAAGGTTATTCAATAAACTTCCCCATGAAATCAAATATGAAACAAAAGTACCCGTTTTCAAGAAAAAGCTGTTTAACCTTTTAAAAAATAATATGTTCTATTCTGTAAATGAATACCTGGAATTGTCGCTATGCGTCAATTCTGGCTTAACCAATTAATATGTAATTATACTAGTATATTACTGTGTATTATATATATATATATATATGTGTATATATATGTATATATATATATATATTGTATCTCTTCTAAAATTATGAAATTTATATCTGACGTGTCTGATATTTGTGCACGTATGAATATGCAACAAATCTCTGGACAAATAAATGTATTATTATTGCAATAACAAATCCAATTTTACAAACAAATAAGAATGGTCATCTCTGAATGTTAATATTGTAACCAGAGTGACATTGTCTGCCACTTATAGATAGATAAATAGATAGATAGATAGTCCTGTGGATCAAGATGGTGCTGTGGCTATTGTACTGGCTTCCCACCCAGAGGGCTCGGGCTTAAATCTTGGATGTGTTGAATATTTTCAGGGGTATCTTGATTCCTACTTGAGGTACTTTGTGGAGGGCACTTGAATGAGTATACCATCCGTTGGATTGGACGTTAAGCTGTGGACCCCTTGGTGCCTTTCGTAAAGAGTAAGCTAATGCCGACACCAGGTTTCTCTTCATCCTTTCCTGTCCATCCCCAATGGCACAAATGACCTCAGCTGTCGGTTGCCTCCCCTATATACAACTACTACTTGATAGTCCTCTTTATTTTGGGGCTAGATTGAGACTATGGAGTCTCTTCTAGCACCTAACCCCTAACTTACTGAGCTGCTTAACAGTCTGTTTTGAACTTCACTAGCATTCATTAAACCGAGTTTTGATCTTAACCAGAGACCTTTTAGCCTTAAGTTCAATGAGACAGCATAAAACCTGGCACATCTGCCTAATATATTAAAACATAATATGCTATAAATATGAATTTTATCAATTCTTCCCGGCTCAACTTTGTGGAAATTCATGTTAATTAAAAAGACAGTGGAAAGATACATTGTATTCTTTATTTAATTAACATGAATTTTATCATTTAAACCGAAAAATTTTCAAAATTGAGGCCAAATTTTGACCAAAAGTTTAAATTGATCATCATTGCATGAGTTCAATTTTTGGAAATGCGATTTCCGCGCCCAAGTGAATACACTGCCAAGTCCAAATTCAAGATGAGGTAAATAGGCACAAGTCCAACCAAATGTTGACTAGAACTTCACAGCAGTGCCTTTTACCTACTGAGCATGCACACTGGCAATTCTTCCTCTTCCTTTGAATATTTGGAATAGAGATGATAAAAATACAATGGAATTCAAAATTATGCACAATGAAACGTTAACATTTCTAAGAAGGGGTGGGATTTACGATGATAATTATTGGAGCGATGTTGATAGACACTTGACTTTCCCCAATCCTAAGAGGTTTTTCGTTTGCTCCCTTCAATGCACAACCACTCTTTCCTCCCTCCCACCCTTGGCACTCGAGTACACAGTATCCATACACAAAATCCACTCTGTTGTGTGGATAAACTTCATCGAATGAAGCAAATTCATAGATAATGCAACTTACTAGCTAGCAGTATGAAACTGTATTACCTATAACATCAAATTAAGGGACATAATAGCAGTTATAGATTATCCTGCATACCTTACTTTGATAGTAAAAAGCAAAAAATCATTAAGTACTTCAATTACTAACTAGTCATGGCTGCATAGGTTTTCGCGGCGGTGGTTTGAAGTATTCTGCATTGTCGGGTTTCACCGCGTCGTAACTAACTAGTCATTTCACTCGTAAAAATCTTTGGCTAAATCAAGGTCTTATGTTTGACCCAAAGCGTCATCTTCCTTCCTGGTCTTTTTAATGCAACATATGGGAACAAAATGAATCTAAATGCATTACTTATGGTGCTATCCCCATTACCTTTGAGAAAGCATTAAGAAAGGAAGACCAAAATTCATGAATGAGAACTTGGTTGATGATAACCAAGTGGGCAAATATAGCATAACATACAGTCACCACTTTCACTTCAAGATGACCTCAGGAAAATCCAACAAATTTGCCAACAAAATCAAAAAGTAGCTCCACATTAGCCCTTGTAATCTCTACCCTCCCAGATAAAGTTTTTTGAACCGAGCTAAATTGAATGAACAAGTTAATGCATTAATGGTAGTCTGATACACACAAGAATTCATATTTACGAGCTTTCTGAAGAAAATTCACCTATAAAACTGTCCCTGTCATAACATCTTTTCACTGCTTAGAGAAAAATAATGTCATGATATAGACACCACTTTTATCAACTACATATGTATTTTAAAAACAGACAGAGGTGCCTCCCTGATTTCTACATGTTCGTCAATCCCTTGGCTACAATTGCTCAAACGTCAACGTCTCAAAGAATTCTCAGGTCAGAAATCAACATGTGGAGAGTATGTTCAAGGAAATACTGATATAATTTTTGTATTTTCAATTTTCACTAAAATCTAATTTCAGGCATTTCACAATTATATGGTGGTAGCAAAACCTTTGTTAAAAAAATTTCATTTTTTCCCTCTGTTGCTCTTATATGCTAAATAGAATAAAACCATTGTGTTCGGTTCCTTGCACTCCAGTAAGCCAGGGAAAATGGTAAACTACAACAGAATTTATTACAAATCTATCTATGCCAACATAAACATGAATTAAGGCTCTTCCAACACAGCAACCAAAAAGAAGCCATGTCTCATTACAAGTGTTACAATCAAGGTAATCTCAATCCAACTTGGGAGATATCTATGCGTACATATGTAATTATACTTTTATTATTACAAGGTAATCTACCGGTTAAGGTAGGTGTTGGATAACAAAACAAATAATTTTTTTTTTACTCCTAACAAAACAATTAGCCTACTCTACATCAAGCCTTTCTTCATCTCTGTGTACTTCCTACCTCTCTTCATCCCATCCAACATCCCTATCCTGTTCCTGCCCTTTCCTCATTTGCCTAACATTCTCCCCTCTATTAGAGTCTTCAACATCCCACTGCTGATCAATATGCCCTTCATCCATCTTTCCTGCCTTCATAAGATTTCTCCCAACAAACCCCTCTCTTCGCCCACCATACCTAGTACTTCCTCATTTGTTTTCCTTTCGATCCATTTCACTTTCTTCATTCTTCTCCAAACCCACATTTCAAAAGCCTCCAAATCTATGTCCATCCTCCAGCTTCAATGACCACGTTTCCGCGCCGTACATAGCTACCCTCCATATCAAAGTTTTTACGAGTCTTTTCTTAATATCCTTACTCAACGTCTCTGTCATCAACTCCGTCCTCCTTGGGAGAACCTCTTTGCCTAGCGATGCAATTCTTCTCCTTACGTCCCTACTACTTTGACCGTGTTGGTCCAAAACACTTCTGAGGTACGAAAACTGTTCTACCTGCTCTAGTTTTTGCCCTCCTATTATAATTTTTACCCTAGCGTTTTCCTTTCTGGAAAATCGCATAACATTGCTTTTTTTAATTTTGATTCTTATCCCATATCTATCGCCACAAGTTTCAAATTCACTCAGCAATGCTTGCAACCCCTCGGCTGGCTGACAAAATGTAATTGTATGTTATGTCAAAAATCATGTTATGAATAGGAATAAACCTGCTCAATATTATTTCTTAAAGCATGACACCACACACTATACATGTATGAATGCCATTAGGAGAGTCTTTAATTATAAAGAACAATACAAAAACTTCCCTGGGATTTCTACCATGTCACATCGGCTACCTACTTATGATGTTCCAGAACTTTATGAGCCCACCTCTGACATGGCACTTTGGGGGTTTACAAGAGTTATCAGTTCCTCCTGAAATCATGCTCCTCCTACACTTTGTGAGCGAAGCACAATGCTTCCATTACTTTTTTTTGTGTTTAGGAAAGTACCTCAATAATTCTAGGCCAGAATGATCCCCTCAGCTCAAACCTGTACTCTCCTACCCTTGCATGAAACTCTCTTGGTCAGAGTCTGGACATTTGAGAGGACAAGTGTAACAAAGTGAAACAATGAGTGATCCTAGAATGCATTACAAAAATCACAAAATATATTTACCTTAGACATGACTTTAAAACAACTAAATAAAGGTCATTCTTGGGTGAACATTACACACCATATTAAATCCATTTTGAAATTAATGCATGGAACACAATGAAATGCAAGTCACAAAAAAGTATTTTGTTTCATTTTAAGCATTAATCTGTGGTTAATTTCCTGAAATGTCAAGCACAAAAACAGTTACTCTTTAAGCTTGAATTTTGGGCTACTAAGTTTACATTTGGGTGTAATGGGTCATGAATAAAAATATTAAAATTGTTTATAAAATTATCAATGAAAACATAATAATTGATTACCACTCACCGCCATTTCATGTTCGAGTAGATGAACTTCCACTTATGATGCTCAGCATTCAGGGCCACCATTCTTTCCACCCATTTGTAGACTTGCTCCTTCTTATTCCTTTGAACGAACTGGAATTTTTGGAAATCTTCCTTTAACTTGGCCAAGTTGGGAATGAAGTTGGAAAACTCCATATTGCTCTGCACTGGCTAGAAGAATGCAAAACATGGTGCCGTTTGAATGTGCACGACATCACAAACTGTAGGAAAAGAACCCATGATGCTAGTGGGTGGAGCTAATTTTGAAAGTGTCTACAATACAAGCAGTTCCCACACAAATACATCCTCAGGTGTGCTCTCCCAAAAAATGAGCCACCATTGAAAAAAAGAGCACCAGGATTTATCCGGGATAATTATTAACAACATAAATAAATTAACAAAGGACAGGAACATTTGACTTCTCATTTAGTTAAGAGTGTATAACCTAAGTATAATCGGGATGAATCAGAATGGTAAGGTGGCTGCTAACATAATGGTTTCCCACCCAAAGGGCTCAAGTTTGAATCTCATAGTTGGCAGATATTTTTCAGTTGAATCCCAATCCTTTCTTGAGGTGCTTAACGGAGAGCACTCTTTGTTGTTGAAAGTTTGCCGTCTGTCCATCAGATGGGACATTAACCCGCTGTGCCTTTAGTTAAGACTAGGTTAATGCCGAAGCCGGGTTTCCTTCTACCCTTCCTCCGCTTCCATTAATCCCCAATGGCACAAATGACCTCAGCTCTTGGTCACCTCCCCTAAAATTATTCCTACTGGTACATGGTAAAATTATAGTAAATGTAATGACATTCATTCAACTGAGTTTATTAGATACAATCTGTAATGCAAGTAGCAGAGTATCATGCTTCTATTACTTCTATCCATTTTGACATTCTTGCTAAGGAATGTCCAAAGATTCACAAGCAATCCTTTCTTACCTCACACTAAACACCCTTACCAACCCACCTCCCACTACCCACTGGGGCTGCTTTGAACCAAAGAACACACAACATCAACATCCCAAAGGTCAAGAGGATACGGTTCTACCAATTCAAATAATGCTTCTGCAATGTCCTACTGAGCTTAAGCAGCAAATTATTGGACCGATCAGGTACCAGACAAACCACAAAAACTTCAAATTCATCAACAATAATCTAAATGAAACTCAACTCTGATAAACATCTACCCCATGAAATAATTGCAAGCAAATCATAACAGAATTCATACACCTAGTACTTTTATACATGAAATAAGGAACAAAATGAATTCCCCACTTGATTTTATGGAGGCACAACTAGTTTAAAGGCTTAAGTGTCATCATCAGATACCAATTATAACATGATTAGGGGTACAGACATATACTCTCCAGGGAGGGGAAGAAATTGGGGAGAGAGGAGGGTGTGTTTGTGGTCAAGATGGATTAGAATGGAGGAGAGGAGAATTCCAATTCCAATTTTTTCCCTAGCTGCAACTCCTCCCACTTGTCCGTCAAAATTGTATGAAATTTGCAGTTTTAATAATTACAATACATTTTTAGGTTAGTTAATAGTCTTAGGACAAGGCACTACAATGTCTAATGTCATGACACATGATGTTTTAAGTAACAGAAAAATGAAGGCAAGACTTCACTGTTAAAGTTATAAGTTTTTTTCATTAAACCCCATTGAGCAGAGAGGATACTATCACCGAGTTTCTAGGAGTTGGAGCCAGAGCTTAAACTTAAGTTGCAAAATATCCTTTCAGGACCAATGGAGAGCATCATTGCATTTAGTGAGGCTTCAGTAGAACATAAAGGTTGTGATAGATTATAGCCATCATAAATCCATAGTTCATATTACCATATGATCATATTATAACCACATTTCTGCACTGATACTATGAAGCACCTAAAATAATCACTGGATAGTCTGTGATTTTGGTTTATTTTTAATAATATAAATTGTTAAGACTTTTTAATAAAACAAAATTTTGTTCATGTGCCTCTTATAATAATATCATTTTATCACAATCATTATTTTCCATGATTATAGCAATGGAATTCTGCACCCTTGTACACATTGTACAGCTGAGGTCATTAGCGCCATTAGGGATGGACAGGAAAGGATGAAGGGTGGAGAGAAACCCGGCGTCGGCATTAGCCTACTTTAATAATGAGAGGCGCCAAAGGGTCCACAGCTTAACGTCCCATCCGACAGATGGAGTACTAACTCAAAGTACCCTCCACAAATCACCTTGAGTAAGGATCGAGATACCACTGAAAAATATTCAACACCGCCAGGATTTGAACCTGGGCCCTCTGGATGGGCAGCCAGTACGATAGCCACAGCAACATCTTGATCCCCTCATACATAAATGAGTAGAATAATTTTGACTCGCTTTAAATTTGAATCCTTTATTACTGCCTAAGTATGGAAAGAAAATTAATTTTATTTCATGCATGCATAGTTTTGCATGATCCCTTTGAGATCCCATTTAAAAATTTCAGTTTGTGTTCAGCAAGATCAGATGAATTACTTTATTGAATAAAAATTTTGAAATCCTCAAAATACAATTTTTCCATGGAGATATAAATTGAAATAATTCTGTCACATAAATATCATGCTGAAGTTCATGTCAAGAGCTTTAAAATAAAATCTAAAGCAGCTTGCTCTCTAACCTGACTCGGGTCCAAATTAACATGGATTAAAATTCATTAATTTTTCTTGCCAATTTTAGTAACTCGTGGCAACTATATCTTAAAAAATCACCTGAAACATTGTGTATCAGTTGCTTCATAGATACCATCAGAACTCGAATTTGGTCACATATAAGTGAGCTTGGTTGATGTGGAATGATGCTTTCTGAGCAAATTGTCACTGGGCCCCATCACCCTTGCAAGATTTCACCACATAAATTCACCTTTAATTTAGAGGGTACTGTGAATTATTTCTTTCAGTACACAGTCTTGGCCTCTTGAATTAAACACAAAAATGTGAAAGTCAATGTTGATGAAAAAGATGGGCCAATGAGGAGAGAAAGAGCAAAAATGTTTCCACATTTTCTATAATACACAGCAGAGCACAAAATGAAAGTAACAATAAATCGCCTCTTCATGCACAATATGCTGAGATTTCAAAGGTGGGTGTTCTTTAATGTTGTGTATTAAACTTTTTTTAATGCTCTTAAGGAATAATTATTCAACGAGGTATGTGTACCACCTACGCAACAAAATTCCAACAACAAAATCAAGGGCAAAAACGTAAATTTACCCTAAGTAAAGATACAAAGTAAAGTATCCATCTGAATTACTATTGGGCTAGGACTGTATGAAGACAAAATATTCCTAAATCTTAATTTATAAAGTGATAACCATTATCACACACAAAACATGATTTTCAGATGTTATACCATAACTTCCTCCTCAGTTTCTACATGAAACATAGAAAATGAAGAAAAATATATTCATGGATGACAAATTTTTATCCCAAATTCTAATTTCAGTATCCGTAAAAATGCAATACGGAGAGAGCTCAGACAAAACGATACAGCATGAATGAATGTTCTTTTTAAATTACTACGAAAGGCAAACATGTAACGATAACTTTCGGGATAAAAATTAAAATTGAGTAAGACGGCGAAATTTGAAAATGATAAAAACACAGAGAAAAAACGTCAGCGTCTCAAGGTTTTCATTGAAGCCAACGGCATGAAACGCGGTGTGAAAACATAATTTAAAAATTACCGGCGAACATAAGGCATACCTTGCTTTGCAAAGTTTTAAAAGAGAGAAATTTAAAGAAGAAGTTCTCCTGAAAAGAATTCCACACAAGCCGTGATTTATTTGAAACTGCCGGCGCTCTATGGAAGATGCGATTTAAACTTTCGAATTCTTCTTCGCGTGAAGACGAAAGGTGGTTTTTGATAAGACAGCTATTGCAGCCTTATACAAATTTCCAATTGATACTATAACCGCATCATGAATTATGTTAAAGAGGTTAGCAGGTGCAGTATTGCACAACTCAAAACTATTTTCATTAGGACCAACATCCAAGAACACTGCTACGAGATTGGTCACATTTTCTTCATGCACAGCCACAAATTTTGCCCAAATATTTTGCAAAATATACTGAAATAACAGCACGTGCATCAACACATAGTATTCGCAAATACTAGGAACCAATACTTCACATATACTTATAATTAAATATGATTACCCATTTCACTACTCCATGAACAATAATTTTCTAGTTAAAGCAAAGAGAGTATTCGTCTTCATAATGAAAATTAGCTAACGAAACAGAAATCCAACAATAGGACTGCCCTAAGGCAAGTCAAATGACGCCATTTCGAATTCCAGCCGATGAAGATATAATATTTGTCTTCGAGTCCATAAGTTTCAAGGCAGAGAGTTTTTCAAAACGATACAAGTAATAATTCAGCAATTTTACACACACGCACAACTTCACTTTTCAGGTGTCCCCATACATGTGCGTAGGGTGAGTAACAAAATATTAATTAGGCCATTCGGCTAAACAAACTGCGAAGAAAAACAATAAATAATTAACAACACATTGTCATACACTATCCACTCTTTCGAATTTTTACCTTCGATTTCCTGCCGTTAGCCTGAAAGGGCCTCTTGGCACAGATCAGCAACCACTAATTGTCTATAACAAACACTTGTCCTCCAACATGTGTGTACACAACCATGCAACACATTAACTTGTATCGTTCACAAATGAATCGTTCGTAATGAACGAGTCCTCAGCATATATCTCATTAGTTTAGTCACATGTCCTTCGTTCACGGTGCAGATTGAACGAAAAGAATGAGACTTCCTAGATGACCGAGACGTTTTATCGTAGACATTAAAAAAACACGATATTCATGGATGTTATTAAAGGACGGTAGAAATGAGCGAAGATATGGGGAACTTGTGGGAAAACACCTATTCATGCCATGGGAAATATTTTTATTGTTCGCACCATTGTATATTTTTTCTGAAAGAAAAATGTCGAGTAGGTAAACACTTAGCGACGTACCGAGGGTAATGTCCTATTGTAAACTAGCGATCGGTGTAAATTTATGAGAGTTTACAAGATAGGTTGACCAGAAAGTGCGTGCGTAATATAAACGATACGAAATTCAACTCGTTTTTCATCAATGTCTCAAAGCAAGAATATTGCAACATTATTACATTTTTGTCCAAGAAAAATAACAGTGACTAAGTGTTCCACATCTGAATTCTTATTATATGCTTAATTGCATCCCTGAAGTGTTCATCTGTTCACGTGACAAAATTCATTTGAATTTTTTAAACGCATTTCGGTGGATCTAAGATTATTTCTAATTAACATTTTTATTTTTGGATTCACTTTATATTTAATGTTTCTTTAGATTTCAAAACAGCCATTTTTCGCACTCCTCCCAGAAGAGTTGCACTTACTCTGGAAGATAATCTTTCACAGCACATCCAAGTATGCACAACCTTTTTTCAAGACTGGATAAGGTCTTGGATGATACCCTGGTGTTCACCACCACTGTAGTAGATCATCATGCCGTATAGTTAAATATTTATCCATCTGTACAATGGCTGTAGCAGTTGGAGGGGGTAACACCCAAGCGATGGCATTCGTTGATATTTGTTTAAGGATTGTCATTTTGGCATCGGCTACGTGAAATGACAACAGGAGCTATTTCGTAAATGTAGCTGATACGATTTCTGGATGCTATTTGAGTGTCAGATCTGCATATGGGAATGTAAGAATGTTTATAGTCGATATAAGATTCATATTGGGTTTCTACAATTCTCATATGACTCCCATGAATCTAATAAGAAATTTATGGATGATCAAGAAGTTTACATTATACTCTCAGGCTTCGCTTCGTGGAATTGTTTGATGTCCTTATTAAACGAGTATGTAATTTTCCACAGAATTAAGTCTTTGAAAAATTACTAACTCTTTAAATAGGGACAGATCAAGAAATGATTGATGAGGAAGATTTATTAGACTCCTTATGTGCCCTGTAAATCCTTCAATTGGATGGTAAAAACATCACATATATTTCCTGATTACAACAAATTTGTATTGTTGATGACACAAGCACATATTGATATCACTAATGGCATCATGCATTTTTTGTCTCAAGAGTTTGATAGACATAATGAAATGAACCATTTATCCAAGATCTTTCAAGGGTGGTCAATTTTGCCAAGGGTTTAAACAAAGAAATTATGGCATTTTCTGGTTTATACCATCATGTTAACTTAGAGCTCCATTTATTTTATACCCCTCAAAGCCATAAATCTTCTGGCCTCACACATTTATGCTGCCTTACCCAGGGATTTTATTTGAAGTAATTGAACAGCAAAGCTAGGTTGGATGAAGGAACTCACACCCTGAATTACAAAATATCCTTGAAATTCATATACTTACTGCCATGAAACAGCCATTTCTCTTTTCATCCTTCTACCTCACCTACCTGACAATGTCCTTTCTATCAGTCTTCAACATTTTATCATCAAATAAATAGACCTGCATCAACTTATATCTTCGGCATATTTGCCACAACCACCTCTTTTCCCTTGCTGTACCAACTACTTTTGTTGTTCCCCTTTCTTATCCATATGCAAACCTCAAATGAAGTTATGGAAATCTTTTGGCTGTAGTTGTCAAGTTAAGATTGCCATTAAAACTATGCTCTATCTAAAAAATTTCGCTTATATTTAATTTACATCCTTCTTCATGGACCTCAAATTCATACTCCTTTGTAAAAGCTTCTCCACCTAAATATTCTTTACACAATGTCCTCTTTTAAGTAAAGAAAATCTCCCTAAATTAGTGAAGTACCTACTTTCTTTTTCTATTGATCTGTTCCTCTTGCTCTCCTCTCTAGTTTTTTTAAGTTATTTTCCTCTTCACAACTGAAAACAATTCTCCTGCCTCTTTGAAGTCAACCACTTTCTTTGCCTTTCTTTTTCCTTCCTTCCCTGCCACCACTCCTAATTATCTTTCTCAGGACACGGATTATCCAATTCATTTGATTACTTACTTCTATACTCTTCAACCACCTGCTTTCCCATCTTACTCAATACCTTAACTGCCCAGTTTATGGGCAGCATTTTCCTCCACACCGATTTTTCCAAAGCATATTCTTGTAGTACGAGTGTGTTACCTAGTCATAGAAAATGATTGCTTTTAATACAAATTTTGATGATATCAAAATAATAGAAAGTAAGCGTCGAATAAAAAGTTAAAATGTTAATAACCTCATTTATGGGATCTAAAGAGAGAAGGTTGTCAGACAGTATGCATGTTAAGTCATGAATTACACTTCAAAATACGGAAACAAGGCAGCAGAAAGGCATTTTGGTCCAGTGACGTTGAATTTCCATGATTCTCCAGTGAATAAACATTGATACACAGGACTCTTAATATTTTCAATTAACAATTCAATTTCCTACATACTAAGATTTAACATCAAAATACTTGGATCTTTTATGTCTAATTAAAATAGTTTTCATTCATTCTGATCTGAAAAATCAGTGTATCTTATGCGCTAAGGAATATAAGTGTAATGTAATTTACCATTCATATTGAGGTGAAAGGGCATTATTTTGCACATTTTCATTGCTCATAGATCAACCATTTCGAAAATTCAATCAAGGCTTGCTTTCTGACTCTCACAGTTTCTGATTCTCATCAAAGAGGTAAATATGTTCGAACTGAGTACTGTACTTCACATACCTTTTCCTTCATACATTTTACTGCCTCAAGGCTCAAGTAATTCATGTTCTGCTTAAAACAAAAAATATTCAAATAGGAATAAAGATCTAGTGCCTGCTATTTACTGACCAATTGATTCCAATTCTGCTGACAGTTTTTCTTACACGTTAGCCATGAAATTCTGCATTTTGATTGACTTGGTTCATAGATTTACAGCCAATTCGACACAAAAGCAATATGTTTGTCCTTTTTTCTAGCTGTTCCCACCACTAACTTGGTGAGGCTAATGGAAAATTTCAACCAGACGGGTGCTTGGCTCTGCCAGACTTGCCAACATTCTGCAGGTTGGTGTGAACACATATATAGTATAGCATTTGTTGACCCCATGTGGGTACAGACAGTGAAGACTCCAGACAAATCTGACATCAATGGGCTTCACTAAACTGGTGCCAAATGGCCTCAAGGACTTGGATGAATAGATGGGAGAACTAAATTCAAGAAAATGAAAATGGGCAATGAAGTGAAGAAAAAGAGAGCTCTCAAAAAATCCTGAAAATAGCCAACAAGAAACTCTTCATACAATTCATGGGGTTGGAGCTACTGTAATATGTTTTCATTTACTGATGATTTAAACATTTCATTGACACCAGCCTGGGTAGAGCCAGTTACCATAGATCAAGTTTACAAAAATAAAGAGAATTAGAATTTATAGAATAAAATATTTCACCTGCATAGGAGGAAATTACATTCAATAAGCAGCCTTTGACCCAGGGCCACAATTACTGATCTTCAGACCTCAGGGGGATAGCCATTTTTTTACTGTAACTTATATGGAGCTAACTATAGTAATTTCAAATAGCTGTGATGCTAAACTCCATACAGTTCACTCCTCAATGCAACAGTTTCAGGGTGTAAAAATCATTCGCCTTGACTGGGATCCCAGTCAAGGCGAATGATTTTTACACCCTGAAACTGTTGCATTGAAATGCAGATTAGCGGATGACTCCGTTAAAAGTTACTGTTGCGGCATCTCCCGCAGTTTCTTTGGAATTTGTCAAAGTGAAAACACCATAAGTGTTTAAAGTTGGCTTTAACCTCGTGGACTGTGGCGCCTTGCGCACGACTACGAATGCCTGTGACATTGTATGTACGGTATTTCGTCACAACATCTTGTTCCTTTAAAAAGCCCCAAAATTTCAGAGTTTAAGAGGACGCCTCGGTAGCTTAAGTGGCTAAAGCACTCGACCGGATATTGAGGGATCTGGGTTCGTATCCCAGTCAAGGCGAATGATTTTTACACCCTGAAACTGTTGCATTGAAATGCAGATTAGCGGATGACTCCGTTAAAAGTTACTGTTGCGGCATCTCCCGCAGTTTCTTTGGAATTTGTCAAAGTTCACTCCTCATTTACATGACGAAACACATAGTGGAGATGATGAGGGTGACACCTCCATGATCTTCAGTTTACCACTTCATCCATCATTGTGTCATAGATCATAAAAGCATCCATTTGACTGATAAAATAACATTTATTTCATTATGCATAAGGTACATTGATTGCATTGTCACTTAGAGGTAAGAAACATACATGAAAGACATTACAGGTTAACTTTGGAGGCAACCCATACATTTTATAACAACATGAGATAAAAATGAGTTTTCACATGTTAAAAGAAAATACTCAATATCAATATACATGGACACAAGTATAATTATACAGTTATCAACATAGAATCGAATGAAAGTAATATTATTGTTAAGACAAAACGATAAGTTACAATGACAAATAAATCTGTATACAACAATGTTTAAAACACTTTCTCCCCTTGCCCAATGGATTGGATGACAGCCGCCACCATCTTGGTGCATCCTAGAAGAAAAAAAAACAATCAACAAACACGATTATGGTAAATATGACTAGAGTATTCTTAATTTTAAAATAGCACTTATTTGGATCAAAATAGAAAATAGATACATATTTTGAAAATTAAAACATTCAACCATAAGGATCATAATACTCCAAATAGAACAGTGGTATTGAAATAATATCCCTGGAAAACTACTTCTAAACCGCTACTAAAACTAGGGAAATGACATTAACATTGTAAAAGAAATATTTGGCAAGCCCTTTCTGATTCAGGAGGCCATCAAAAATCATGATGAGTTAGTTCTAACGAACAATGCATGAGGAGATATTAGAACGACTAGAGGGCGAATCAAAATGCTGTGCTATTGAAGGCTCCATCACTTGCGATCAACCTGAAGAACATGTCAACTACCCCCGGGGAGTTTCTCAATAGTTTGACAACATCTGGAATGCCACCACATTTCCCTTCTTTGAAATGTGGCGCAATTGTCTGCAGTTAATTTATTTAAACACTTCATCTGTCCACTTCAACCATTCTAGACTTGTGACAGAGGGCTTGGGTGACATTGCATTCCAACATAAATCAACTTGTGAAATCAAACAATCTGAAAGAACATTTCCACCTAGAATCCACGCAGAATTGCACTGATTTACCAGCCGTTTTCATTAAGACTACAATTTCCAGTTAGGCTGCCATATGCAATGCCAATTAACATAGCACAGGGATCAGCATGTTATCAACTAGCCAGCCTTTACATATGCCCAGTTGCGCACATACCCTTTTCTTGGTTGAAGAAAAAGAGAGAACACAACATTTTGTCACAAATACGAGACAAGGAAGGAAGGTGGCATTGTAGGGTGCAATGTCAAATGGAGGTAAATTGTGGGATGCTCTCATCATAATGTGCAAAAAGTCCAAAAGTGGCCGTAGTGGATCTTCTGGATTTGGTTTGGAGCTCTAAGACTGAGGCCGTCCTGGATTCATTTCAGAAAGGCTCCCTCAAATCTTTTACCCCTACCCCCTTCTCACTCATGGAAGCAATTCCATCCATTTCATGCTATTCAGAAAATGAACCAAACCCATTTCACTCTCAAACCTCACTGGAACCATATGAAAAATGAAGCAGAAGGTTCGGTTTCAAACCCTTCACTAGTACACCCCATGATGGGTCCAGGGACTGTGCTCAACTGTTTAATTGACACATCCACGCCTCCAAGACCATTAGAGCCAGTAGTCTTTGAAGTCGTTGCCACTCCCAGGTCTCCTCTATGTTCCATGGAACTCCACATTAATAATGATTAAATTTCAAGCAAGTATTAATTACTACCATTATAGATTCCACAAGGATGTATTCCAAGGATATGTATTGTTTCAATGAGTAATATTGACTTACCAGGCAATTATTTAACGATCATCTTCACTCAGACCCGTTTCACCTATGAAATGATTATTTGGTGTATTTGATTGAGTTCTGAGAGAAACGTTTGGGCGCGAAATGCATTCACACACACACACACACACACATCAACTCCAATTCTGGGCTTCTTTGCCATATTCTACAAAGACTTTGGAAATGCTATGAATTCTATACTTTCCAAGTATAGGTTACCACTAAAAATAACTTCCCCTAATTTCTCCAAAGAGTTGCCATTACCAACCATCTCATCATTGCCACTTATTTCCGAGACTCCCATTCCTGAGCTTTTCTTGAATTTGAGCTTTATACATGCAACAAATGCTATATTCTTGCTGATATTTCTACTGATACATCAAGTGATTGGAATATGATTTCATATTTTTTGTGTGACATCCCTCATATTAACGTCATGAAGTTACTTTCAGATTTCACCTAAGCGGCAATATGTTAAGTTCCATGAATGAGAGTGGGTGGAGGGGGGTCAAGGCCCAAGAGGAGCTGTTCTGGAATGTGTTTGACCCCGGTGCTCCACTCCAAATCCATAAGAGCCACTAGGGTCACTCCGTGGACTGGCTTTTCGAATTTTCGTTTATAATAAGTCACACCGTTGCTATGCTCATTCTTGGAATTCGTAATTTTACATTCAACATAACTGTTTACATATTTAGATTAGCATAGCAACATTACTAACAAGACATTTAAATAGGATATCAAGTGGAAACATAATAATAATAATAATACATATGCAAGCAAATTATACCATTATTTAAATTGTATTGACAATCTAATGATCCAAAAATAGACTGTTGTTAAGATGGATTTTTGTACAATTTGCACTATTGACAAGTGCTTGTATGTGTCAGTGCAAAACAATTTTGGTTTCAGAAAACAAAGATCAAGTCATCAATTGTAGCATTAATAGTACCAACTATATATCCTGTGAACACAGTAACATAAATATCCTGTGAAAAGCTACTCCGTCCTGAATCTCAATTCGTCACACTTGGCCAATCATTTGTTGATCACGATTTTTTTTAAATACTTGAGTTGTAAATTAATTTGTTAGGAAAATATTCTACCGCACACACCCGTAGTAATTATTACCTTCCCCAAGGTCATAGGACAAATCAAGCGCTTCAAAACCAACCATACCTAGTTTTCTCCAGCAAAAGAGACTAAGAAAAATTACTTTAAAGGTCACAAACTGTAGTGCAGATCAACCCTTAGAGCAGTAGTGTTATGTTAACACGTTGAAGAATGACTTGCACGATTTTGTTAAACCCAATATTAAAACAAAAAATGGAAGATGAATGATGTTCACAGTGATGATGTCAACCAAATTGCTAAATGAAACACACTCAATAAAATTTACGACATTGAAGAATCTAATGATTTCAATAGAAAAGGGGGTAGAGGTTAATTTTAGAAACGAGCCTTCTACGTAAATGGATAAATTTGACAAAATGACTGCTCACGAGGGAAAAAAATAACAAAATTATTTGAAAAATATGTCACTAAGGAGCAGTCCCATTTCCTTTTTTTTGACAACATATAATTCATTACAATTCAGTCCAGAGTTGCCATTTCTCCTCACCAATTACCTTCACGCTGAATTAAACATACATGATGTATAAGTATATGAGGTTTGTAAGTGCCTTTGATGCACCCAAGTCCTCCCAACTGACCTTGAGCACCAGCTGCCGAAGCATCACTTCCTTGGAGTGCAGCCCACAGCCTCTGCCACGCACGACCACCTCTCCTTCTCCGGCACTTCCTTCTGCCCCAGCTTCCGTCGGATTGGAGACATCCTCCCATAATCGCTTGCCCTCGGCCCTCCCCCTGACGCCAACTGCAAAATACTCCGCCGCGCTCCAGATGGTGCCTTGGGTGTCTCCTGCTTCTCGTACATGGTTCTGCGGCGTAACACACTGGTCACCTTGGGCTTGACGAACTCGGCTGTGGATGTGACATGCTCCTCAGAAGTCTGCGTTGCCTTGTCACGCAGGGGCTGCGCAAAGGCCGGGAGCATCTTGCTCCTCAGGCCGTTTTGCACATACCTCAAGGCAGGGGCGATATCTTGGTCTAGGCGTAACGACGATACCAGCTGGTGTAGGAGGTCAAACGTTGACCTCTCCAGGTGGAATTTATTGCAAGCCTAAAGAAACAACACATGGAATACACAAGGGACACGTGTGAAGGAAGGCATGCGTAACACAAAAAAATAAATTCATAGAAAATAAATACAAATCAGAGAATCAAGTGGCCAACAAATGTGTTCTCATGAAAATTTCTAGGCTACAAAATCTCTGAAAAACAAATTTCCAAGACCTTTCCAGACCCATAAAATTAATTTCTACATTTTATTTGTTTCAAATTTCCCACCAATATCATCACACAAAATTCTTGAGGTTAAGAAGAAAGCAATCACTTTTTAACCATTTCAAATGGTCCCAACCACTATCAGCATGAGAGGAATCATAGATGGGATGAATGGTGGGGGGGAAGAGAGGGAGGAGGGAGAATATGCAGAGTGAGGTGAACATAGGATGAATGGTTGGCAAGGAAGCAGGAGGGGAAGGTGCTAATCACTGAGAAACATTTAATCCAGGAGGTTGGAAGGAATTAAAGAGCCAAATGCAAGTCTGTTCAATCGGCCTTAATTGGATAAAGGTGACTGTAGATGGGAGAGAGGAAATTATAGTGACATTAGAGCTATTATCAAAGGTGTTGTGGGATAGCGGCATGCCAGGCAACTGGAGGGGAGGCAGGTGGAGAGAAGGGGTTACACGATGCTCAGTGGCCGTTTATTCTTATTTTGACGAGTGTCGTGGATTGGACAACATAAGGAGTGAGGCTGAGTTGACATTAAAGATAATACACAACATTGTTTGAGGTGTAGGTAGAAGCTGGAAGGGATGGGAGATATTTCATAAAGTAATGCTCGAGAAGGGTATTAATGACCAGCATGGATCAAGTTAGCATGTTGTTCAGTTGCGTGGAGTTGGGGAAGGATTCCGGGAAATGAAGTTAATTTATAAAAGGACCTGTAGAACTTGGGAACATTCAAAAGATTCACAGGACATTTAAATTTTAAAGAGAGACATTTTGATTGCAGTTTGTCATTGGTTTTATCGTTAGAAAGGAAAGATCTTTTATTAGGTTATTTTTATGGACATGGAAGTAGATCTAGAAATAGAAAGAGGATTTATTTTCCTTCTGCTGTACACTGAAAGCAGTGGAAGGGAGGATGTGGAGAATGTAAATGGTAAATATAGTTTTGAATAAAAGATAGGCAAGGACATATTTGGAAACTAGAAACTCAGAGGAAGGGGCTCTGTACTTGTGGATGATGGCCAAATTGTAGCAGGTGTTCGGCCTTTTTTAAGAGCAATCATCACATGATGAAATTGAAAGTGAAATAGACAGCTGGAGTGGGTGAATGTAGAACAAGAGTGGATGAGTTTTGCATTTGGCAAGTGACAGGGACCCATGAAGGGGAAGGAGTTCAGTTTGGAGGGTGGTGAAGTCTAAGAAGATTGGTGGGTCATCTGCAGGAGATAGTGGAACATTTGGAGACAATATTAAAGATAGAGCTGTCCAGCAGGATGGAGAAAATGTCAATTTCACTTAATGCATTCGGTGAAGTTGATGCAGAACAGTGAATCAGTGCTTGATTAGAGGAAAGGTATGCATGGAGTAGAGAAGGAATAATATTGATTAAGAAGGCAGAATCAATAGGTGCATTATAATATGGAGGCTTTGAGGTTCTGTAAATGAAAGGTCAAGGGATGAAAGATTATGGCAAATGCAATGGGCACAAATTGAAAGTGATTGATGGATTGCTCATAACATATTATCCTTGAAGTACATGTACAAACATGGTTTAAATGCCTGCGAAGAGAGGAACTCATCCTCAAAAAGGTCCATTAACAGATTGGCATGTGATGGGAGTCATTCTTGTGCTCATGTCAGCACCTTTAATCTATAGGAATAATTTATCCCTGACGGAGAAAATATTTTTAGCATAAAAAAAGGTTAAATTGAAGAGGAATTAGGTGGAGGGAAAAAGGGGAACAAGGCATTAGGAAAGGAAGAGCTGTAGTGGAGCAAGGACTTCATTGTGAGAAAGTGAAGTGTACAGGGTATGGATACTGTCACAATTCTGATATTGCTTTGCAGTGGGAGTTGGAGACTGAGGAGTCTACCAAAAAAGTGATGCATGCCACAGATGAGAGAGAAATGTGACGAGGGATGAAGGGATTTGGGATGCGGAAATGCATTCTGTGGGCAAATTAATATCTGATATGACAGGTCATCCTGGGTTGTTTGGTTTGTGTATTTTGGGAAGCAAGTAACAATGGAGAGTACATGGGTTAGGGGATTTGGAATGGTTGTATCAGATTTGGTAAGCTATTCCTTGGGGTCATGGGTTTTGGTTGTATTTAAAACTGGATGGCAAATTGGGATCTTGGGAAAGAGGATGATGGAATGATATCATTTCACAGGTGGAATCCTTCTTCATTGTGTGTTCCGTCTCTCACTTAAAACTGGTTAATGATTCTTTGACCTTTGGGACCCTGAACATTAGTGTACCTCAGTGTTTTAAGTATAAATTTTAGATGCATATTAGAAAAAATAAATCAAAGAGACATTTGTGGGAAAATTCAAGCAATTAACATTTTTGGTTTTTTGGCTAATAAAATCATTCAACGATAACAGTGGGAACTTATAATGTCTTCAAGCCTCTGGTATGATTTATTGAGATGTATTAAAAAGCAAATTTTAAACTGTACAAAATGCATGGGTGGAGAGAGAGAGAGGCCAAATATGGCAAAGACTGTTTAAAGACGGATGGACTGGTTACTTTACCTTAATAGCAAACTCTCGCAGCAGGGCAGAGTAGTCATTTTCCCTCTCAGCTCTAAGCGTAGCAGCTAATCGCTGAGACATAACACGTCTCCAGTTCTTCTGAATTATAATTGCAGTTTTGTTCATGACCTCGAGCTTCTCTTCTCTCAGTTTAGCAGCTTTTTTTTGAGCTAATTTGCACCTCCAATTCTTCTGTAGTACACATGCAGCTCTGTCCATTTTGTCTCGTTTCTCAGCTCTTAACTTTGCAGCCAACCTCACAGCCAATAAACGCCTCCAATTCTTTTGTAATGTGCAAGCAGCTTTGTTCATGGCTACAAGCCTCTCGGCTCTCAGTTTGTTAGCCAACCTTATGGCTGTTAAACGCCTCCAATTCTTCTGAAACACACATGCAGCCTGGTTCATTCCTTCTCTTCTCTCAGCCCTCCATATTCTAGCCTCTCTCCTAGCTAGAAGATTCTTCCAATTCCTCTGAATCAAACAAGCAGCTTCATTCATCATTTCAAGTCTCTCAGCTCTTAATTTGGCAGCTAACCTCACGGCCAATAAACGCCTCCAATTCTTCTGAAATACACATGCAGCCTGGTTCATTCCTTCTCTTCTCTCAGCCCTCCATATTCTAGCCTCTCTCCTAGCTAGAAGATTCTTCCAATTCCTCTGAATTAAAATGGCAGCTTCATTCATCATTTCAAGTCTCTCAGCTCTTAATTTGGCAGCTAGTCTCACGGCCAATAAACGCCTCCAATTCTTCTGAAATACCAATGCAGCATTGTTCATTGCCATTATTCTTTCGGCTCGTAATGCCCTTGCTCGTCTCCTTGACACAAAATTTCTCCAATTCCTCTGAATCATAAATGTGGCTCGGTTCATTGCCTGTAGTTTCTCAGCTCTTAAATTGTCAGCTAGCTTTATGGCCAATAAACGTCTCCAATTCCTCTGAATCAAACAAGCAGCTTCATTCATCATAATAACTCTCTCAGCTCTTAGCTTGGCAGCTAACCTCACAGCCAATACACACCTCCAATTCTTCTGAAATACCAATGCAGCATTGCTCATTGCTTTTTTTCTCTCTTCTCTCAACGCAGCAGCGTGCTTCTTGGCTAAAATACCCCTCCAGTTCTTCTGTATGGTGCTGGCAGCTCTGTTCATTGCTACAATCCTCTCCAATTGCAATTTTTCAGCTTTCCTTTTGGCAAGAATGCGTCTCCAATTTCTCTGAATGGTGCACACAGCTCTGTGCATGGCTTCCATGTCATGAGCTCCTTCTTTTTCCAATGGATTATTCCACACTCGTGGAGCCATGGTGGATCCGTCAATAAAATTTGGAGCAGTGCAGAGTTCGATGCCATTGTGGGATTCAAGCAAGCATGCATTTTGTCCCTTTGTGTATGTATGATTTATTACAACCATATCAGTTTTCATATCTGAAAATAAATGAAAAATTATTTACTCATCTCCTGTTACAACAGTCAATCATATAAACCATAAACAAAGTTATCAACCTGAAGGTCGGTTTGGTAGGTGATGGCAGAGTTCACCCAGTAATAAGCCCTATACGGCATGTGAAATTCACACATCATGGTAAGGGGGGCCAGTTCCTTTCCCTATGCTGGATATGGTTTCCCAGGAAGTTCTGGTACCCAAAAAAATCACACAGCTTGTGGAGCTGAGGGTGCACAGGAAACGAACCCAGGACCTCCAATCTTTCAGTTGTCTAATGCTCTACCCCTGGACTACCACGGCCCACTGTATGCATATATCATATATGTATATGATACATACATAAACGATATATATTATGTTTACAATTTCTTCAATTCAGAAATGTTGTATTCTGACCAACTGAGCACCTTATTCTCTCTGGGGAGATTTTACTTTGTTAACTTCAATAATAAGATAGCAGATTACTCAGATGAAAAGCCATTCTGCTCTTCATAGATCAGCAACTTCAGAAAGGGAAATATGAAATGGACCAAATGCCTATAAAATTACATCAGATGGGAAAGAGATGAGGGGTGGTTACAGTGGAAACGCAAAAATTTTTGTTCTGCACGCGAGTGCAGTCAAATTTGTTGCATCATTCATTGAATAGCTTAATACAGATACCATCAAAGCTTATCAATTGGTGAAGAGAGTACATTTTTGGAATAGAATTAATATTTTAACTAAAACTGAATACTAAAACAGGGTTATAAGTAATTCTGATAATTAGTCACTGTGGCCACATGCCACGATTGAGTAATAGTTATTAGAAGAGACAAATGACAGCTATGGTCATTTGCCTCCAGTATTGAGAAACTCCATGGCTCAATGGGCTGCTTTTAATTAAGAAGCTTTCATTTTCCAAAGGGTCAATCTACATCTATTTGGAGATCCACAAATTGTCCTAGATGAGGCATTTTCCCCGAAAGCAGTCATCAACACTTTGCGAAAAAACAAATATAAAATTCATAGTAATAAATGACACAACCCATGCTAACTCCTATGAGTATATAAGATACCCCTATTTTACATGGTCAATAAATGACCTAATAATTTGAAAAACTCATAGCATACCCATTTACCCAAAAATGAGTAAATAATATATTTATGTGTCACCATATTTAGCTGGCAGAATTTAGTTGGATTTTTCATGAATTTTCAACGACAAAAGTTAGGGCTCAACTAATGAGATGTGAATAAACATCTATTGAATGTTATTAATGTACGTCAGACCTCACCTAGAATCATATATCATGTGTCAGAGACCCAGGACAGAAGGAATTAAACATGATATCAAGGAAAGCTGTCAGTTTAATGAAGAATAGCTACAAATGAGCATTTACATAAGCATAATACAGGTATCAACTTTCTGCTGCTGAATTTTTTTCCTTAATCTAAGACATTTTCTTCAGATCTATAGTGAATATCCTTGCAATGTAATCTTAACCCAGGATTTACACTTTCAAATTATGATGCAAGACAATTTTTTGGATAATTGACCAGTAGCTAGATGGCAGCTGACACACTTCACTGATAGCACAAGATGCACAAAACTTTGATTGCACTGATAATACATACATAAGCTCAAACGTGACATATGAATATTTGTTTATTTCATTTCCTGAAAAATTTATTGGTTAGTTGGAAATGCATTAAATAATTATCATAGCATAAAAACCAAACATTGTGATGGTTGAATTTTTTTTCATCAAAGTTTCATGGAAACACGTAAACTTAAAATTCAGTGCCCACAGTTCAATTGCCCACCGTACTTTGTGGTCATGAAGGCAAAGAGGTTGGAAATTGGTGTTAACGCCTGTACTTTTACTTTTTGGTGATCTATCTTATGGGTTAAACGGAAGAAGGGACCATTTGGTCTCAATTTTGCAGAAATAAAGACCTCTGTCTATCCCTCAATAATTCTCATAATTTGAGCAATTTTCCTGTCCATCTCATACACTTAATACAATTGCTTTTGTTTCACTAAGTGTAGAGTTTGCTTTTGTTTCACTAAGTGTAGAGTTCTGTACGAGAATAGTGAGGAAACCTCTTTTAAAATGAAAAACATGCAGTTCACAAAACTGATTTAAATTAGAAGATAAATATCGTTATTTAGCCAAGAGTACACTCGTATGCTGGCATTTCGAGCATCCCTGGCTAAGGGATTTGATATACCAATTTCAGCACTGATGACAAAGGGTAAAATCCCAGAAAAGCATAGAAAAAGGTGCCTTTCCATGTGAATGAAATGTAATTTCCACTCACCAAATTCAGCGAAACCAGTGGCAGCTGAAACAGCCCAATTGCTTCCGTCCACACCAGAGGGCTTATGGAGGAGGATGGGTGAGCACTGAGGGGGATGGGTGGTGGGTGTCGCCCCTCCCGTCATGGCCAAGTGGATGGGGGACGACTGGCTCGGCATGCATCCCACCATCACTCCTCCTCGGTCCACGCCTTCACCGTTCAGGTCCTGCAGAGATAAGACATTCTTCACCGTCAACTTGACCTCATCTATGCTAACTTAAGTTAATAATTCAAGGGGGCAGGAAGGCTATAAACAAACCACATCAGAGGAATAAAAGTGAACAGAAGAATAAATTTGGAAGCCGAAAAATGACACACCTATGCATTACGCAAGCTGCACCTGAGTGAATGAAAACAACAGTTGCCAGCCAAGGGTTTCCCAGAATCCTAAATAAATACGCAGAATATTTAAGGATATTCAGGCCATGAATATGAATTTCCGAGAAATCGTATCATCAGGACAAGGAGGCTTGGCTTGGAGTCACCCACCAGTATCTACCTCTTTCAATATCTAAAGAATTTCAATGTACTGTAACCCAATCTTTTTTAAAAACCCCCAAACAGGAAGTCTGATTGACAGTCTGACCTGGTGGGACGAATTCACAATGCAATATCCCTCTCACACCGAAAAAACAAATGAGCATCTTCTCGTGGTCTGATTTCACTTGACGAGCTTTTTTTGGGTGAGGAGATTAAGAAGTTTTCCACTGGCTTGATTGCTGTTGGCGGACATCCTGAACAAGGTTTGTCATCAAGTGACTTTTCACCTTCTTTGAAAAAAGAAAGCCATTGGTACGTTCGAGATTTTCCCATAGCACAATCCTTGTAAGCTGTTTTTAACATCACAAAAGTTTCTCCTGTTTTTTCCCAGCAAGCAGGGAGCAAAATTTCACAGCATAACAATGTTCACTTGCACCTGCCATGACAGAAAACAAGGAGCAAGCAAAACTGCTTTTACATGACGAATCGTTGTGACTGAACACAACCTTCCCAAATGACATCAATGCTTGCACAGAACTCCGAACGATTTGCATTATGGTCACCTAGCGGAAGATAGGCACACTTCGTAAGCTCCACCAACTGCAGAACTATTCCGGTTATTTTGGGGCCCCCCTCATATTTGACAACTTCATGGTTCCGGCACAGTTCTCAGTCTCAAAACCAATTACAACCATAACCAAATGGAAGTATTTCGAAAGTTTTCCATGATGCTGCAACTGAAATTTCCATGCATTTCTATTTCAATTTGATCATTTATGCACATACCACCCGTGGAGAACCTCCTGCCAGCTTTTAACTTCCAGTGACATAAATCTCCAAATTTGCCTTTTCATTTAATAGAAACTTAATTCCTAGCTAAGCACAAATAGACCAACCAAAGTATCTTCCCCTTCTCAGATCAGATAGTGCGCACAGCGATACCAAACTCCCAAAAGAAACCTCTACATCCAATTTCTCAAGAAAATTCCACTTGCTCAATGCTCCAAGTTAAGTTTCCTTTTACTGCCGTGCTTCTTTTTTGGTTACTCTGTTGTCAAAAGTTACTTCCGCTTTTCTGCCACTGGATCCCATAATCTTTAAATATCTGGGTACCCTTGGAGATTCATAAAAAAATTGATGTTAAATCATCCAACCATCTATTTCCAAGCCATGTGCCACATACATAAAACTCGCAGACTTTACATGAACATACGAATTATTTTTCGTGCAGCAATAGTATTATAATAATTTCAAAAATACAGCTGGAAAATTGATTGAAATATTACAATAATTTTCAACCGTATTTATGGAAACTTGAAAGATGTTTTTTGTTGGCCGAGTGCAGCAGAGTTACCTCTTGCGATCCCATAATAAGCCAATGTACACACAGGCAGGACACTGTCCAGATTAGCAATGGTTTACAGTAAATTTATTTCAACACTTACGGTGGCCAAATAACACAATTTTCCAAACTCTTTGAATTATAAATGACATAATAATATGAAATTAACCAATGACCGGGAAAATCTTTGTCATAATCATGTCCATTTCAAAATTACCTCAGCGTAAAAGATTGATGCACATGATTTTAAAAAATCAAACAATTTGAGATTATGCAGAATAATGTATCAATAAAAGGAAGGACCTTTTGTGTATATATTCTATTGTTTCAGGCTTCACTTCGTGGAAGTAATTGATATCCATTATTGAAATAGAAAGAAAGACTCGTACTTTTCCACAGATTTTATTATACGGCACGACGCGTTTCACCGACTTGCGGCATCATCAGGTACCTGATGATGCCGCAAGTCGGTGAAACGCGTCGTGCCGTATAATAAAATCTGTGGAAAAGTACGAGTCTTTCTTTCTATTTCAATAATGGACCTTTTGTGTATTCGATGGTTTCTGGCTCAACTTTGTGGAAGTCAATGTTCATTAAATGTGGAACACCAAGTATTTTTCCACTGCTCTTTATTTTGGTATGAATAGTTTCAACGCTAAGGCATCATCATCAGGTACAAATTAGTCAAGTTGCGGTCCATATATATGCCATTCTCTCACCCACCCCTTCCCCCACAAAAATGGTAAATCAATGGACCAAGCAACTTGACTAATTTGTACCTGATGACGACGCCTAAGCATTGAAACTAGTAGTAGCAAAATATAGAACAGTGGAAAAATACATTGTGTTCTTCATATAACGAAGACCTTCCGTGCTTCACTTTAATGTTTGCCACACACAAAATCTCTCTCTGGGATAAATAGTGCTTACAATCGAAGATTAAAATTTGCATCTATTCATTTGCAGCCATAGGCAGCTTTCTGGGAGTGAAAGACATGAAAAATTAAAAGCAAAACCTTAGAATTTGACAACCTGGGAGTTGACTAGAGACTATTTTCTTGGGATGGGCCATTTCAAGTGATGCAATTACGATTCATGCAATTACTTTTTAGTTAGATTGAAGGTTTCCACAGCAACTAATATTTTCTCTACATTTATAATCGTTTCTGGGTATCTTGCTGTGCACTGAGTATTACTTAAGACTCAAGACTTCATTCTTCTCGCTGCGAATGACATCAAGAGAGATGTCAATTGAAATAGATTGCGTGTTGTGCATGAGTTGCCTTTCCCTTGGTGTGTCACAGTATTTCATGATTACGTTAATGGATTTTTCAATGTTATTTGCCACTTAAATGTTCCCAGAAAACGGTGGTGGTGTCCGTGATAGTATATACATGCTAGTATCACTAATATTGACAAAAGAACTTCATGTTTACATTTACTCCAAAAACAATTAAGCATCATGTTCCGGAAAAATGTAGTAAATCACATCAGAAAGACAATTCCTATGTTAATTGCACTGTGTGTGATAAAAAACACACATTTCTCCTGTTCTGGACTATCTGAAAGTACTCGGAGGCATATGTCTAAGTTGAAGGGAACAAGTAAATAATTTAATTACTTGGGGGAAATCATTGATCAACATATTAACTTGGGTGAAAATATTTTAAAAATAAATAACAAATTAAATTGCATCCTTCATCAAGTTCACTACATCACTAGTTATGTACGAGGGTCATCCGGAAAGTAGTACCCGTTCGTGAAATAAAGACACAAAAGTAAATATTAACAAACATAAAAAATTTTATTTGAAAGAGGATACTTTAAACTACTTCTCAACATAATCTCCAAGCAAATTAAGGCATTTGTCATAACGTGTGACAAGTTTCTGTATTCCTGCTGCATAGTCCTTCGCCGCCAGCTCATTGAGATACGCGAGGGACCCATCTTGCACAAATTTTTGCATAATGCAGATGGTGTTTAACAATTTCATGAACAATTGTTCGAGAAACATTGGGAAAATGCTCACAGATGTCATCAATTGTGACGCGCCGATCGTTCCTCACGAATTCGTCAACTGAGCTCACCAGTTGGTCTGTAATGACAGACGGTCTCTCCGAACGCTCATCGTCGTGTGTGTTCCCCCTCCCCATGTTGAAGTTGCGACACCACCGCCGAACAGACGACTCGTCCATTACATTGTCTCCATACACCTCCTTTAATTGGCGATGAATATCACATGGGCGAACGTTTCTTGCATTGAGGAATTTAATCACTGCCCTCACTTCACAACTGGCGGCGTTCTCAATTTTTTTAAACATTGTAAACAATCACAGAAACAACACAGGCAATGCTAGCGTCACGCAACTTGGCTCAGAGAAGGCAGACAAGCCACTGAAGCTATCTGACCTCGTCCAGCGGCTACTCGCGTCGTCAGCACTTCATGCGGCACGAACGGGTACTACTTTCCGGATGACCCTCGTAAGTTTGAATGTCATTCAGCTAGGGTATTTTGCACGGGTCGAGAGTATTTTAAGATAAGGTAAAACAATCTAGGGATCTACTGGTTCCAAAAAAAATTAATATACTAAAAAACAAACAGCAAAAAATTCTGGAGAAAATGTCTCAGGCTAGATCAAAAAACACAAATATTCTAAATGAAAGGTATAACTTTCATAAATTTGGGATTCTGCCTGTAGACAGGCTGTATAGACATGTCATCATAATACGAAACCATTTTTGTGACAAATACAAAATACCAGATTTAAATAAAAAGGAATCACCATTAAGGGACAATATTAAGCACCCAACAAAAAAATTTCTAATGAATCAAGGTAGAAGAAAATTGGAGGTACCTGTACCTCTATTTTTTAATGAAATGCCTAAACGTTTAACAATATTACAATCATTAATTGGGAGAATAAAAGCCTGGCTATTACACAGAATGGATTAGGGCTTGGAACAAAACCTGACTTAGAATATACGTAGCTTTATAATTGCAACACTTTAAGCTCTCATTTTTGTTTGTGTGGCACCTGCCATGAAGCCAGAACTGACTGGCTTCATGGCAGGACCAGAATGAGTATTCCATTTATAAATTTATGCTACTATTTTATATCATGAAGATCACATAAATATGGTACATGATAAAGATTGTCTGTAATTGTATATTGTATTGATCGTCTTTAACTCTATTGCATATCATATATTATTAAGATTACACTACTATTGTACATGAAAAAAATAAAATAAATAGTTAAATGATAAAAATAACAGTAGTGTGAAGATTTCATTTTATTGAAAAGAAATGAAAACAGTGTTTCTTTTAAGATTGGGGCTGATTTAACTCTACTCGATAAATTACTCAATTGTGAACTATGGCCCCAAGGTGCATGTATAAAGCGATTTTTTTTTCGCAAGCCCTTCGCCCGTAGTGATAGGGTAAATGTATCGACGGGAATTGCGGATGGTGTTGAGGAAAACCGTGCTGAACTACCCTTGGCGGTCCCACCTGGGTTATCGCAGCGAGGCACTCCTGTGAAAACTAGATCGAGTTCTAAGTGACTAGGAGTGGATGGAAACTTGCTTAAGTTTCTTTATCTAAACATACGATCTCTCAGGAATAAGACTACTGATTTAGAGGTCCTTCTCCAAGAAAAGAAGAGTGATGTTTTATTAGTAACAGAACATTGGCTATTAAGTGACGAAATCCAACGCTATGCTATCAATGACATGAAGCTTGCAGCGTCGTTTTGTAGACAGGATAACAGAGGTGGAGGTGTTGCAATCTATTGCAAACCTTCATTGTCTTTCTCACTTATGAAGACAAGACACAACGTTGAAAAAGTCCACGAATGTGCAGCAGTTATTTTAAGATCAAACAAGCTCAGTCTAGGGGTAGTTGTGACGTACAGATCTCCAAGTGCCTCTTTCATTTCTTTCTTACAGGAATTCAGTGACAATATTCAATTCGTGTTAAGTGGTAATGTTAATTACCTAATAATCTTTGGTGACTTTAACATTGACTTATTAAGTCCCTCTGTCCAACTTGAAGAACTTTGTGCCTTGCTTCAATCTTTTGGCTTAGCAGTAATTAATAATGTCCCTACAAGGGTAACTTCTCATTCTTCTACTCTCATTGACTTAGTTGTAACTAACAAACCAAATAAGATGATTCTGTGTGATACTGTATTTAGTTATCTGTCTGACCATTGCGTCCTTGATATTGAGGTGATGTTTAACAGTTTTAAATCAACTGTACCAATATTTGTCACTAAACGTTTTTATAATGATAGCAGCATTGATGAATTTCTTAAGAATTTGGCAAGCATAATTTGGGAAGATGAAAATTGCACTTCCGAAGTTGATATTAAATTTAACTCCTTCCTTAACAAATTTTTACTAATTTTTAACCATTCCTTTCCTTTAAAAACAATAATTGCTGATCGTAAAAGGAAAAATGTCAAGTTCACTTCGGAGTTGATGGACATGAGTATTAGAGTAAGAGATTTACATCGCCAATGTAAATTTTCTGACCCTTCTCTTTATAATGAGTACAAAGTACTTCTGCACAATTATAAAAGCCAAATCAAGGAATTTAAGAAAAACTATTTCAACCAGCGTATCTCCTTATCTAATAATATAAGCAAAGCTGCATGGAATGTTATTAAGCAGCAGACGAATAACAACCCCACTCAACAGCCGCCACCTTTCATAAAGTTTAAGGATATTGCTGTTTCAAATCCAAATAACATAGCAAATTGTTTTAATAAACAATTCTGCCAAGTTGATGATAGTTCTCCATCAATCTTCAGAATGACGGGTACTTCTGCCTCAATATTTCTTTGTCCCTCAGATCCTGCTGAGGTTGAAGATGTCATAAATTCTCTCGCTAATAAATGGTCTGTCGGAAGTGATGGGGTACCTATGCCCATTATTAAGCTAGCTGCTAAAATTATTTCTACCCCCCTATCTGATATTTTCAATCTATCAATCTGCAATGGTCATTTTCCGACAAATTTAAAATTTTCCGTGATATGCCCAATTCATAAAAAGGGATCTTTGAGTGACTCAAATAATTACAGACCCATAGCACTACTTTCTGTGTTTTCCAAAATCTTAGAAAAACTTTTTTATAACCGTATCACTGACTATCTGTGTAAATTTAATTTATTGAATCCTTCCCAACATGGCTTTATTAAGGGTAAGTCAACTATGTCTGCTGTTTTTCAGCTTGTTAATGACATTATCTTTGGTCTTGCCAATCAGAAACAAATTATTGGGATTTTCTATGACTTAACTAAGGCATTTGATACTGTAAACCATTGTATATTGTACAGTAAACTTTGCCAAATTGGAATCAATGGCAATGCTTTAGCTTGGATACAATCTTATTTAACAAATCGCAAGCAGGTAGTGCAACTAAATACTAATTGTAAGGGTGGTGCCAATCAGCATTACTCTGATGTTCTTACTTCAAATTGTGGAGTGCCCCAAGGTTCTATTCTCGGGCCACTATTATTTACTATTTTTATTAACGACCTAGCATCTCAACTGCATCAGAGCAAAGTGCTTTTATATGCTGACGTTACTACTACCCTTAGTTTTGGTAATAAGACAGGTGAGGTAAATGATTTGGCACGTTCAACAGTAGCAGATATGAGTGGCTGGTGTAAAAGAAATAACTTAAAACTGAACGGAAATAAAACATGTTTTTTAAATTTCCATCATAAAATTAATCCTCCAGTAACAAGTCCTCTACTTAAGATTGATGCATCCACATCTATTCAGCAGTCTAGTTCTACAAAATTCTTAGGGTTAAAATTAAATGAAAACCTTGATTGGCAATATCATATTGAGGATTTAGTTAATAAAATGGCAACGGGAATATATATGATTCGTAAACTGGCTCCAACTACTTCATTAGAAATACTGAAATTAATATATTATGCCAAAATCCATCCTCACTTGGCTTATTGTGTTGTTTTATGGGGAAACACAAGTGCTGCTGCTAGGGCATTCTCTATGCAAAAAAGAGCTTTGAAAGTTATGGCAAACGTGTCCATCAGGTTTCCAGGAAAGCCATTATTTCTAAAATTTAATATAATGACACTACCAAGTATGTACATTTTTTACTGTGCATTATTTGTAAAAAAGAACCCTACTTTATTCTTACCAAACTCCACGGTTCATGCTTATCTGACCCGTGGGAGTGAAAACATACATATTTTACAACAATTATGTGCCAGAAGAGGTCCCCATCACTCAGCTTCGCTTATTTTTAACAAACTGCCTTTGAATATAAAACTTATTTCAAATATTAACGTTTTTAAGACAGAATTAAGGAAACTTCTATAGCCAAAGGGTTATTACAATGTAAATGAATTTTTATATGATAAGTTATGACAACATGTACGCTTTGATGTCTTGCCTGACAATGTTCTATGTCGCATGTATGACCTACAGAACAATAAAGATTATTATTATTATTATTATTGATCACCTTCATACGGGTCTCGCCTACCCAGGCGACATCTTCCGATGCCAATACACTTTTTACTTTGGTACACTATACCCTGAAACTACATGCCTGCTTTTCTGAAAGCTTCATGCAAAGACCAAATGTAAGGAGAGGAACATTGGCCTTGATACACGCAGACAGCTTTAAAATCAAAGGACCATCCACTGCTTCAATTGTTGTAATTTTCATTTCTAACTTTACCTTTTATGCAGGTAGTAGCTGAATTAATATATCTACATTTCTATCGCTATTGATACTACATCAGCTCCAAATTATTAGTAGTAACTTTACTCCGCAAAATCTAGTATATTGTTCACTGTTTTTCTTTTAATATGCACATGCCTTGACTGTAGAGTATTTTGCAGATCTGTGTGAGTGTGTGGCATGGTATTTATTTATTTTATGACTTCTATTGCAGCAAGATTGAGACTTCATGGTCCCTTCTTCTATCTAACCTATAAAAACCATAAACACAGTAATCAACCCGAAGGTCTGTTTGGACGGTGATGGTAGAATCCACCCAGTCCTAAGCCCTATACGGCATGTGAAATTCACACATCAGAGTGGGGGGCCAGTTCCCTGTTCAGGTCATGGTTTCCCAGGAAGATCTGGAACCCGAAAAATCACATAGCTTGGGTGGAGCTGCAGGCACCCAGGGTGCCTCGCCCAGGAATCGAACCCAGGCCCTCCAGTCAGAAGTCCAATGCTCTACCCCCGGGACTACTGCGACCCACACCAAACCTGTATACATTACAATAAAGACAATCACACCCATCCATGCCCTACGTGGAATAAAACCCACACAGCTAACCTGCGACCTCCGAATTGGTAGGAGAGGGCTTGACCCTCCTGCCACAAGGGCTGGCCTGGCACGGCAGTGATGGCTGTTGAATAATATCTGCTTTACTTAAGTCACAGATGATTATACGGTGGGCAACCATCATATTTTGACAAATGCATTGTATTCTGGTTGGCTATTCTCAAGATCTCAAGCTTATAGCACTGCTATAGACAAAAATTCTCAGAGAGAATAAAGGGCTAATATTGTTTAGAGATGACTTTCAATGTATTCTCTCCAAGAACTCCTCCACATCACACACACACAGAAAAGTTCCCATTTTTCAGAGTCGAACCTTTTAAGTAGCAGTACTCACTGGCATAGGGAAGATGGGTGTCGACTTCGCACCCCCACTCAAAATGGATTCTCCAATGCTTGTGGACGAATGCTGAGATGTGGGAAGTGGGGACCACTGCCCTGTATGGCCAATGAAAGTAGGAGCCACGTCCCCAAGGCAGGACTCTGTAGCCTGTGCTGCTGGTTCACCAAAGATCTTGGTCAATGGAGACAGCTGGATTTCCTTCATCACCTGGATGAATCTCAAGTCGGGTCCCTTAACCCTTGGCTGCTCTGGCAATTGCTCTTCCTTTGAAACCTGAAGGAACAACCCACATTTGAGAAAACTGTGAAAGCTAGAAAGCACGCACTCCCAAAATATCATGTGACATTTAACAAAAAAAGTACTTTGAAATATTTATTGGATTTAGAGATGGATAAGTTCAACTTTTTTGCAGTTCTGGCAGCTGTTCAGTTCTTAGCTTTAGTTCTTGGTTTCAGCTCTGATAGCATGGGGCAAATAATTCTCTATCAACAAGAATGGAGCATTTCTTCATATTGGAAGAAGATAATACGTAGTATAACTAAGATAAGGAGCACTAGAGGTATAATTATTCTTCACATTTATAAAAATACATACTTATATATCTAAAACTCTCCTGTGTTCCGACTAACCATGAACAATTTTAACCACATACCAACAAGGCAGGCTATATTTTGTGACAAAATGAGACATAGGTACATGGAATATTGATTATCTGGAATGAAAGGGAAATAATTATCCCTGAAAATGAAAATCCCAGTAAATACACACTACACATAAAAAAAATAAGGCAAAAACCATTACCCTATTGCCACATTTTTTCAGGAGGCTGATACAATTATTACAGTATAATTCAAAGGTACGGCACTATTCAAGAAAACAATGTAAAATGTTGCCCATCTCATAAACATTCCACCTGGTAAATCAGGGGTATGAATGAAGGGGGATCGAGATGTTGCGGGGGCTAACGTACTTGCTTCCCACCGAGAGGGCCCATGTTCAAATCCTGGTAATGTTAAATATTTTCCAGAGGTATCTCGATCCCCACTTGAGGTGCTTTGTGGAGGGCACTTTGAGTGATGGGACGTTAAGCTGTGGACCCCTTGGGGCCATTCGTAAAGAGTAGGCCCATGCCGACGCCGGGTTTCTCTTCACCCTTCATCCTTTCCTGTCCATCCCCTATGGCGCAAATGACCTCAGCTGTCGGTCGCCTCCCCTCGAAACTAATACTACATGAATGAAGGGCAACAAATGAAGTGCTTGGTGCACATTGAGGGAAGAGAGGGGAATGTTGGGTGAAATCATGGGGAGACTGGAAATATTTCGGGAATTCGGAAAAACCGGGCGCTTTCATTAGTGATGGAATACTGATGAGTGTGATAGAGGGAAGATGCTAGGCAAGCGAGGAATGGGCAGGAATAGGATAGGGATGTTGGATGGGATGAAGGGAGGAAGGAAGTGCAGGTAATTGAACTATTTGATGCAGTGTAGGGTGTACGGTCCTGTTGAATGAGGACTAAGTAGTGTAGAGAGCATCAGTATGTGTCCACCCAAAACCTCTTTTAAACTGTTGACTAAAAATAATAATTATCATTCTACTGTGATTATTGGTACCTGCAAATATTAAATTTCATAGCCTTTTCATTTACAATCATTATGTCTGCTAGTATTAACAAATTGGTGGTGATTTTATCCTTTGTTTTATTGACATCCAGTAAGGTGTTGAATGTACGTAAAACATGTCAATACACTGGAAATATTTTTTCTCCTCTCCTTTTCTACATGAACCATAATTGTATATAATTTTTCCATGGCCTCCCTGAAAAAATGTAACTTAAAATAAAATCAAAAGAGTCTTCTAATTACTTATCTTTTTTAGGATAACCTTGCTCCACTATCATTTACTAAAACTTTTACGCAATGAATTCCAACTAAAATGAGTCACCAACAGTGGTACCTTGAACTTATGGACCGCAAATTTACCATATCCTTGAATTTGTGCATTTTTTCAACTGTCAGAACAGATCTCCACATAACTTGATGCAATTGAAACCTTATATTTACATCACTGACAATGGATCTTGGGTATTATATCACAACTCCGCAGAGATGATGGACTCATTTTTATTGCACTTTTTTCAGACAATGTTCAAAACTTAAATCTTTTGTGTACATCACTTAAATTGGCATTAATACCAGTTTTTTGCAAAAAATTAGTCATTCATAATGAACTTTTAAAACGGTTGTGCATCATTACCCGACAGCAATGTTGTCAAAGTTGAACAATATTTATGCTTTTATTTTTCGACTCCCTTTTTAAAGACAAAAATAATGCCATGGATGTTGTCTGACCTAGTTACACACTATTCTATTTTAGATTATTATTATCAGGTAATCTAAAGGTTAAGGTAGGTTTTTTGAATGGACAAAATTACTAATTCAAACAATTTGTGGCCCGCAGCAAATCACAACATCCCACTCTACATCAGGTCCCTCTTCATCTCTGAGTGCTTTCTTCCTCCCTTAATCCCGTCCAACATCCCTATCCTGTTCCTTCCTTTTCCTCGTTTGCCTAACATTCTCCCCTTCATTACAGTCTTCAACATCCCACTGCCGGTCAATACCCCCTTCAGCCACTTTCCCTGCCTCCATAGGATTTCTACCAACAAACCCCTCTCTTCGCCCACCATACCAAGTACTTCCTCGTTTGTTTTCTTCTCTGTCCATTTTACCTTCTCCATTCTTCTCCACACCCACATTTTAAAAGCCTACAGTCTACGTCTATCCACCTGCTTCAATGACCACGTTTCCACGCCGTACATAGCTACGCTCCATATCAAAGTTTTTACGAGTCTTTTCTTAACATCCTTACACAACGTCCCCGTCATCAACTCCCTCCTCTTTGTGAAAGCCTCTTTGCCTAGTGCAATTCTTCTCCTTACGTCCCTACTACTTGGACCGTGTTGGTCCAAAACACTACCGAGATATGTAAACTGTTCTACCTGCTTTAGTTTTTGCCCTCCTATTTTAAAGTTAAGCTTAGCCTTTTTCTTTCTAGAAAATCGCATAACCTTTGTTTCATTAATATTGATTGCCCAGTTGCATTCCAATCCCCCATCACTATCAAATGTTTCCCTGCAGGAACACACGTGATTATGTACTCTAACTGATCGTATATCCTATCGACCTCTTCTTCCTTATGGTTGCTCGGTGGCATGTATACCTGAATAATAACCAAGTTCGTCTGTTCTGCTTTTATCTCTATTAGTAATAATTTATCCGTTACCTGCTCTATGTTGACTACGCTTCTTCCTACCTCTTTATTTAATATAATGGCAACCCCTCGTTGGCTCTCGTCCCCACCGCTGTATATTATTCTAAAATTATCACTCCAGTAATCCCCGCTATCCTTCCATCTCACCTCGCATAGGTTAAAAATATCTATATTTCCACTTTCCATCTCTCGCGTAAGATTCTCCAATTTCCCTGTCCTCATCATTGTCCTAACATTCCACGTTCCTATTCTAACTAATTTGGTCTTCTTCTCCTGCGTCTTCTGTCCAGCTGCTGCTGGTTATCCCTTGCAAGGTTTTCGTGGGATGAGGACCGCGGAAGCCTTGCCTCCCCCGCTGCCGGGCACGACACAACACCATTAAAGACAGCACAAACGTATATGAAAAATAAACTTCATACATAAATACTCCATGCGCAAGTATTCATGACTCTATGATGAACTAGGGGACGGAAAAATCAACTCAAAGTAATAAAAGAGTGAGATCGAAATTTGTTCATTTAGAAACTGTCCTAACTTTAAACCTATGAAGTACTCCCTACCATAAATGTAGCAGTGTTGACTGAAGTTTCTGGAGAGAGCAGAAATGACTCTTGGTGCTGACCATTGCCTCGTACATTGTATGTGACCCTGCGGATGGGTGTGGATGGGATGCTGCAAGGGGGCAGCAGGGCTCCCTCTTCCATCGGCTGGAATGGCTCCGCTGGCTGAGCAACCCCACCCATCAGAGCCATTCTATCCTCCTCAAGAGAGTCTTGTTCGTCTACGCTCGAGGGCTGGCTGGGCAGAGTGGACTGCCGTCGCTGCTGCTGCTGCGTTTGTTGGGCAAGCGTCTTTCCTCTAATGACCAATCTTGCAGCGATCGGGGGAATCTTAGCACTGTTCTCCTTCCCCCTGACCATCACAGGTGTTGTGGTGGTGGCAGCGCCACTCTTGGGAATCTTCTTCACATTTCGCTTACAGCAGGTGGTGCATGCGCCAGCCACCGTGGTTACCTTGCCAACAGCTCCTAAGTTGGGGCGGCAATTGCGAGCCCTCAGGGGTGGATTCACATGACAACATTTCTGCAAATTGAGAAAGGTCACTCGTAAATTTAACCCAGGAAATAATGAATGCTTTGTTTTAAGTGTGAGTAAATGTTACCCCAGTGAGGAATCAAGTTCTGCAGAAAAACAGACACATTCCACACATAGGAAATACCAGGAGAAATTATATTTAATTTAAATTAAAAGTATTAAAGTCCAATGCCACACAGATCATATCAAATGAAACTTCTACCCACATGCTTTGGCCGGGGCTCCACGGATGTGAGATGCAGCATGACCCTGAAGTTGAGATGGGGTGGCGGGAGTCCCCAGACTTGCACCTGGACCACATCCCTCCACGAGCCAACGCACGTTGGCAGCCACGTCACCTCCACACGCTTGCTCTCTTGCGTCTCGAGGTGGAACTCTATTTCATCAAAAGTCAAGCCCCTCTCGGGTGGCGGCAGTTTTGTCATGGAAACCTGAACAAACAAGACATTCAATGCACGTGATGATAAACATGTCCAAACAAGAGGGAATCATCTCTTCACAGAGTCTAAGTCAATAAAATTTTCGTATCTACCCCATTCATCGACGCACAATTATTCCTTTCAACTTTAGTGGGCTAGATTCAAACATAATTCAGAGAGATACACAACACTGCTGATCATCAAGTGTCAGTTTCATGGTTTTCATTGCAGCTTAGAAAACCCTGATCACCATCTCTCATTTTCTCAAAATGAAAGCAGCTGTTTCGTAATGCTGAATATTCATCTTTCCAATACAACATAGGATTAAATGCCATTGGCGGAAAGAGGCAGTAACACTAAAAGGGTAGATCCCAAAATAGTGATTTATTTTGCTGACATATAACTGAAATTAATCCATAACAAATTAAATCTTGTACAAATTATACAGTTTTCACTTTTCCAGCTTTCCAAAATTAATTAGTGATTACCCTTCTTTCGAAAGACATTTAAAGAATTGACAGATGGTACTTATTTGCTATGGTGCTTATTTCCTATATTGGGTATACCAATTTTTTCTAAATAACTAAAATCACACATTGAATAAATGAAAAGAGAACAGCATGTTGAGGCTAAAAATTAAGGAAACGAGGCAACTAAATATTTTCTTAATGAAAGCACTACGAGAGGTGAACCAAATCTGAGTGTGGATTTTGTGGGTATGCATTTTCCACCATGTCATTTACTTGTATTGCAAAATCTTGATTCTGTTACACCTATGCACTCCAATAAATCTCCCATGCTTATACCAATATAACATTTTATATTGGTGCCACAGTTAAAATTGATTCACACTCTTGCTGGCACTGCTTCTGGTAGTAACAGCGATGAATACCAAGGGTTTTAAGTGTGTAACACCTTTGATAAAAGCATTACCATTTATTATTATCATTATTAGCAGTAGCTTCTGGGTTAGGGTTGGTTTATGATAGATCCATGCATTACACCCTTCTGTACTCATGAGCCCTAGTTCATACGTCGCTTTATGATAATAATTTAAAAATATATTTATTACTGCTATTCCCGGCCCATAAGATTGACTGTTATCACTCCAAATGACTTCTATCATTATCTATCCATCAACTATCATGACAAATGACCCATTGACTGTTCCACTCACTTGCTACACCTATATACTCCAATAAATCTCCCATGCTTATACCAGTACAACATTTTATATTGGTACCACAGTTAAAATTGATTCACACTCTTGCTGGCACTGCTTCTGGTAGTAAAAAATACATTGATTTATGATAATAATTTAATATATTTATTACTGCAATTCCCGGCCCACAAGATTAACTGTTATCACTCCAAACTGTGTGCCAGCCACCAGCTTACGTATACTTCTTCCTGTGAGTCACAAAAGGATTGGCTGGGAAAAATACTTGCCATTGAGTATTTTTTCCCTCGCAGGCATTGAAAATGGTATTATTTATTACACATGTTGATAATAACACAGTTTTACGCCAGTAATAAGCAACAGAACAGTTCAGAACATGGCAACAAGGCAGCTGAAAGGTGTTTTGGCCCACCTCCAGCTGAGAAGACGATACAAGAACAAAGGAAGCAGATTATTGAGTGAATGCAGATCTTTTTAATATATAATAATAATAATAAAATAATACTTTGCGTTCATGAACTCCTGAATTCCTAAAGCTTGAGGAATATGTTCAGAACTGGATAATACATCACAAGAAGAAAGAATTACTATTTCAACGTGAGTGGTGATCTTAACTGAAGCAAAAGGAGTAGTGACAAATGTGTCTATTTCTGATTTCCCTGGGACAACTTTACGGTGCATTAAGTGAAATGCATGCAAATCAGAACTACAGCAGTGCAAAAACTGGCACTTGAATATGAGAGAAAGGTTATAGAATTGCACAGAGAAAACAACTGCAAATGTGATTTTAGCAGCCGTGATGATGAATTTCTGGGCTTATGAATAATAAAAAATATTAATGCTAATTTTTTTAATGAAACAATTCTGAACAATAAATTCCAGGCATTATATTTTTCTCTAAACCCATCAAAATCTAGTCCTCCAATAACAGCGAATAGTCAAAATATAGAGTTAACCACATCCACAAAATTTCCTGGCAAGCCCAGGACCAAAGTGTACATCTACATCAATACCCTGCAAGCCACCAAAAAGGTGTGTGGCAGGGGGTGCAGCACCAGGAGGAAAGGGTAAGGGATGAGGGGGTTAGGGATTTCCAAATGGATGGGGAATGGTGAGGGGAACCTGCAAAAAAAAATATAAATATAATCGTATAGCCATGCGCAATCGCTACCTTCTCAAGCCGTCAAGCCGACTCCTGGGGGATTTCGATTACAAGCATTCTGGTCTCTTATTGTTCTTGGAAAAAATGACCATTTAAACCAGTCAGTCTTACAGTCAATCTCTCTAATCTTATATTTGTGATCCCTCCGTCCGTAATACGTTGGGGTTTGTATTATGTTCATGATGTCATCAGAACAGGACCCACCTTTAAATGTCTTTAATAAGTTTAATCTATATTGTAAACGCCGCTGTGTAAGGGAATCCCAGCCAAAATTTTCTAGCTAAGTAGTTACGCAAGTGCATTGGTCATAACAATTTTTGACAAATCCAGCCCCCCTCCGCTGAACTCGATCCAATTCCGAAATTAAATTTATCTCTTGAGGACCCCATATTATGGCAGCATACTCTAGGTGGTGCCTTACCAGGGCAAGAAAACATCGTTCCTTCACTTTTTCGTCACATTTACCCAGCACTCTTTTTACAAATCCCAATTTTTTATTAGCATGACCGCATATTTCCCGTATGTGCTTTCCCCAGGACAGATCGTGAGTAATTGTTACACCCAAGTATTTAAAGGAATCAAGCCTCGCGATTTCTGTTTGTTTCACTTTGTAACTATATGGGGGGGTGTTACTCCTTTCCCAAAAATGTATTACTACGCAATTTTTCAAATTTAATTCTAATTGCCATGTATCGCACCAAGTCTGGATTGCATTTAGGTCGTTAGCTAACGTGACTCTGTCTTCGCGACTTCGAATGTCCCCATAAATCACCGCATCGTCAGCAAAAAGACGGAGCCTGCTATTAACCACTGTATTGAGGTCATTTATGTAAATAAGAAACAAGAGGGGGCCTATGACACTTCCCTGTGGTACACCCGACATGACCTTAACAGCATCGGATGATACACCGTCCAGGATGACTGTTTGAACACGATTTTTTAAGAATTGTCTAATCCAACATATAATACTCCCGTGTATTCCATAGGTTTCCAACTTCGCGAGTAACTTGCAATGAGGGACTTTATCAAAAGCTTTTTTAAAATCTAGGAATATCACATCAACTGGAATATTACTTTCACCGGAATGCATTATATCATGAACAAAGAGTGCGAGTTGAGTTTCGCAGGATCTACCCTTACAGAACCCGTGTTGGTTATTTATCAATAATTCTTGGCTATCGAGGTACCTCATTATGGAACTAACAATGATGTGCTCAAGAATCTTACAGGAGATGGAGGTGAGCGATATTGGCCTATAATTACTGGGGTCCTCCCGGTCTCCATTTTTAAATATGGGTGTCACAGAAGCTATCTTCCAGCCGCTTGGCACGCTTTCTTCTGCTAATCAGACTAAAGTCAATGGGACTAAACCCATATAATAAATTACCAGAGAAATATAAAGACATAGGAGATGTAACACTGTTTAGAAGACAAATGAAAAAATTTCCAACAGAGAAAATTATTAGTGGGCCTGAAATTATTAAAAATAAAATGATGCACGTGTAAAATAAAACCCATGAAAAGACTTGAATCCATATATGAATGCTCTGAATTTCTATTTTTTATGAAGTTACCTATATCGCTATTGAACACCAATCCTTGGAAAAATAAAATTATAATTATTCCATTTTATTCCTACTAAGTGTTAATATTAAAATTCTTCTTGCTCTGATTCAAAACTTTTTCCAAAATTCTAACAGGAAAAATAATGGTGTATCTAATGGGCCCGGAAATACAGTAGGTAGAATATCTAAAACAACTAGAAAATTACACAGCATCAAACAAAAATAAGTCCTCTACATGAGCTGATGTATTGACCAGTAGCACTTTTCCCACTGGGAGCAAAATCCAATTGACCAGCTGGTGGCAGCACAACAATGGTTAAAGAAAACTATTCTGTAATTTTGGGACATAACGTCACCCATACTTAAGTAGTAGTAGTTTTTATGGGAGGCCGATCGACAGCTAAGGTCATTTGCACTAGTAGGGATGGTTGGGAAAGGAAGGGTGGAGAGTAACCTGGTGTCGGCATTAGCCTACTCTCGTCAAAAGGCACCAAAGGGGTCTGCAGTCCAGTCCAGTGGATGCCGTACTTGCTCGAATTACCCTACACAAAGCACCACGCAAGAAGGGGTTGAGATACCTCTGAAAACTATTTGTTGTCTCCAGGATTTGAACCCAGGCCCTCTTGGTGGAAGCCTGTATGTTATCCACCGCACCATCCTAACCCCTTACCCATACTTTATGCCTTTTATGATTCCATAAGTTTTTTGTGTTAAGAAGTGCTGACATTAAGGGTAAAAAATTATGCTTTTGAATTTCCTGGAGCAAGTAAAAAAAATTGCATGACAATCATCCCATACGTTTTCAGCCAATGGAAAAGACTGATTTCAGTTTGAAAAATATAACCAAGCAGTTTTATTTTTTGCCGAGAGCTTAGAAAGTAAGATTGTGAGTTTGTGATAAGGAGAGAGCATCCAATAAAATGGACCATGAAAATGTAAGTAATTTACTAAAGATATTACCTTATCAAAGGTATGGTTTTCATAGATGGTTGAGATAAGACGTTGTAAAGAACACGCAATAAACTTTGCATTCCACAGGAAGTACTTACATATTTACTACTCAATCACCAGGTTTTGCTACACAGCAGCATCTTCAGGACTAAATGAATACATTTTCAATGACTTTTCCATGAACATAACAAATATTAAAAGTTTATCCTAGTTCACTGGTCTACTCTTGGCCTACAATCTCTCTCAAATCGAGGTATAGTTAATTGATGAAAACAAATAGCCACCAACATGATTTGTTCATTAATTTGATTGATTGCTTTGCTGGCGAAGAGTTCATTAATTCATGGCTGCTTTCTATGCATGGGGATGCCTCACTTCAATTGCCCTTTATGGAGTATCGACATCAACAGCAACAACGTAACATCCAGGTTAGAGTATTGTAATTTCATTATCTTGATGCGTAAACATGGCTTTTTCCTCCTTGGTTTTGGTCCTTAAGGATTACCCACCACCCCTATCTAAGGTTTAAGGTCGGTTCGGTTAACATCAGTTTTCCAATCCAACAACTTTTAAATTCAAATATTTTTATTAATTCAAACATGAATCTAAAACTACTCTAGAAGCTTCCAAAGAGTATCAATTGTATTAAATCTCCTATTTTCCAATGAAGAAATTTGGGATAAAAAATCTGCCAAGTGCAATTCGACACGAGGCCTATCCTAGAGAAGGCCTGGGGTATACCCTGTAACAATCTGCAGAGTGAACACTTCAGGCCAATTGAAATGGTATGGGTAGTTTAATTAACAAATTAAATAGGAATCACTACCAATCATTTCACATACTTGGACTCATAAAAAGGTAGGCTAGGGCTAGACATAAATAAACACCCTGAGTCATGGGTGAAATTGCCAACACCTAATTTACTGTACATACCTGTATATACATATATCTACTTTTTTCAGGTACATCGTACAAGTATCAACAATACCAAATAATTACTAAATATAAATGTCCTTTTTGGTCGATTTTTTAACTGCTATGCAAAAAACTAAAGAATTCAATAAATCACTTTCTTTTTATGCATCCTGCAACTTATTTCATGTTTGACCAATTTGGGGAAATGTTTACCAAGTTACAGCTTTTAAACATGGCTGAGTTTGTGAATTACTGAAGTTACTGCATGTGCTAACTTATTATGAATGTAATTATGATATAAGTGAAGGTAGTACACTGCTAGCTGCAGGAGACAATAAAATGAAAAAAAACTTACGGCATTATATTTTCTTAACTCCCAGTAATTGTGACATTTTTTTCGGTATCAAAATGGGATATTAGTGTAATAGCATACTTTTCATAGAAGTGCATCGACAAAATATCGGAAAGTACCAATTTATGAACACTGGAAATATCACTGACTTCCTAGAGAAAAGGTATGCCACGATTAAAGGACCCCAACCGTAATCAAAGGAATGTCACCTTGTTCATAAATCAGTGGATACTAGAAGATATATATTTCTGAAGGACCGAGGAAGTGTAAGAGAAACTGCCTAACTGAGAGGAATCAATTTTGAATCATCTCCTCTGCACGATCCTCCATGGCAAACCTACTGACACCACAGGCAATTGTTTAAATTTAAAATTGGGCTTAGACCCCTTCGACAATTTTGCAACATTACATTTACAGACAAATGCAATTTGTATCTCATTCCGAAATGCACCTGCATATAATTATCAAATTAAGTAAAAAAATATGGAGTAATGTGCAATAATCAGAACTCACATGAAACATTCGGTAAGTTTATAGAAGATTTTTTGATCACGTGACTCATGTCATTAATGTTGTGTACACATCGTGGAACCAATAAAATTGTAGATATACCGTTTTGCTGACGGTGACGGTGTCAGCATAGCTGCATGAAAAATCAAACATTGCCACTGCTTGAACACTGCTACCTTTCCCAGGTTGGTGGTGGAAATAATATAAATAATATTGCTCACAATTTGCTAACGCAAAATTCATGGATAAGATAAACTGGATTCATTGCTGACTCCCTAATAAAATATGGAGCAATAGATTTAATTACGTAAGAGATTTCTAAGAGGTTAGATGAAAATTTGACCAAAAGAGTCTTCACTCTTTCTTAAGATATGGAAACTATTCAAGTTCTTAAAGGTTAGTCAATAAAAACGATAGAGTTCAACACGCCTGCGATAAAAAGTTAAACCAACTGCGAGTAATTAAAATCAATGGAGTTCCGTTTGAATCTTTAAATTTTTATCACAATAATAACTAAGACAATCAAATATATTCTTATTCTTTGCATAATTGGTCCAAAAACGCAGAATCGCAGCTGAATTAGATAATTCTCCCAAACACAGAAAGTTAGTTAATCTTGCTGCTGAATTTCGGGAAATTGAAGAACAATCTGAAAGGCGAATGAACTGAAAAACAGCCTAAGTTTTTATCTCTAACTTTGATTCAGATAAATCAGATGTGAAAATGCTAAAGGAATGCGAACTAAGTTAAACATAATTTATGTGATTAAGGAAGAATTAATGCAATCAGTTTTTTTTGGAACTGGAATGCTCACTTACCGTAACTGTACAGTCATTCGAGTTTTTTATCCATAGTCCTTTTGTAGATGACTGCCCGACTTTAAGATCTTTAAATTGAAGGGATGGCGACCTCGTAAATCTTTCCAACATAAGAACCGGCGAAGGCTCCACAACAACTTTCTTCTTCCATTTGGGTGTTACTGAAACCTATTAAAAATGCATCTATAGTATCAACTCACTACCAACCGTTCAATATACGAATACTTCCAAGGAAAATCATACCTCAAAAGTTGATTCCATATCTGCACAATCTTAATTCAACATCAAATGAAGAAGCCTACTCCTATAAAATAGAATCACCACTGCCACCAATTACAAATAAATTGAGCTCAAAAACTGGACTAAATAAGGAATGATAACGGAACACCACAAAACAAGCCCCAGTAACGAAATCATTTGACATGCATTAACTCCATGGCATTGCCCAGTTTAACGTACGTACCGTTCAAATTTTGTTGAGGTTCCGCATCGGCCAATCAACAGAAAGCGGGCTTTACGTTTCGTTTTTGTTTTGAATAAAAAGTGTATTTAAGTTTGTATGCAAATGAATATTAAACTCTTGATATATATAATTACAGAAGGACATATCTCGCCTTTATGCTTTTTATCTAACTTCATTGACAGTGATGTTTACAATTTTTCTGTTGTATATCACTTAACAAGCCCAATCTCCACGAGATTGAGGTAAACTTAAACTGAACTAACCGATTAGAACCATAGCTAAGTAAGAAATAGTTGAGCACTGTAGATTAAAATAATGTACCTATGTATTAAAATAATGTACCAGATAAATAATGTACCTACCTAATATAAAGTAATAAAATAACCCTGAACGATCTGCTGGCCCCGGAAGAGGGTTATGTACTCGCCTCTCAACCCAGCGGTTAAGGGTTCGATTCCCGTCCAGGTGGGTTTTCCTCCGCATAGGGCTTGAATGTTTGTATTTGTCTACAATGAAATGTGCATGGATTATGCGGAAAAAGCGACATTGAATTCTCGAATCTCGCCCCAATTAATTCGTCAAATAAAATAAATGAATTACTTCACAAGGGCATGTAAAAAATATATCCAAAACATTTTGTACCTTCAGAATATAGCTGCAGTGTGTGTGCCTTTATTCATGAAATTTGAGAGGCAGTATTTAGATGAAATGAGCAGCTGGCTTGAAAATGAATTCCACATCCTGTGTAAAATGAAATTTTATTGGATGTGAGTTAGGTCGCTCCAAGCTATGAATCGTAGCACATGCAGCAATAATCTGTCACATGCTAATGTCAAACGGTTGCATGATCATTGCTGCAGCTTGGGTGGTTCATCACTAAAATACAAAAAAGATCAGGGGCTAGCATTTGATGATTATTTCGGTTTCAAAATGCATACCAATTTATCAGCGTACAAAAGCTTAGGTTTTATCTTCAGTTATACCGAAAACGTATTCAAAGAGTAGCTAAAATTTTACTCTGCAACACCATAGTATGCAGTTGACTTTCATACACTTAAGTAATTTTGAGTCCTACACTCTCAAGTATAACAATGCTATTGAAAATTTCAAAAGAAATTTCTAAGATTTCTTTACTTCTCTGAAAATGGCGTTTGTTTATCCCAACTGCAATAATTGTGTACTAAGGAGTTGTTAATATATATAACCTTACTGGTTAGGAGACACTTTGGAAAATTATTAATCAAAGCTTGTTATTACACATTATTAGCCACCGCCTGCTACATAAATTAATTACATTGTTCCTGTCTTCAACCACGGGATTAGTTAATTATTCTTTATTCCATTTGTTAGTTCATTTTGTTTCAATCCTCTACTTCGCATTTGAAAACGACATAGCAATAATTGTGCGGAAGTTAATATTTTTAATACAAAGTGTGCATTCTTAGTATTAATAAACTTAACTGCTTACAAATGTTTCACCATGAGTCGTGATATTTTGTTTATATTCCATCTACTCAAGATATGACATGCTCTCTATTGATTTTGACTTGAGACTGTCTTGACAAGTATCTAGTTTTTGTTGGCTCTTTCTCTCTCTTTCAACTGATATTCTTAGACACTTTACTTGTATTTGTCCTTCGTTTGTTTCTCAGCTGTTGTATCAGCCATCATAGTCTGTCCCATCGTCAGTCCATAAGTTAAGTGCATTTGAATGACGACAAGCCTGCATTTACCCCTTAGTTTTGTGTTGTAAGGCAAATTGTCAGTACTTTGAAACTGTAAAGGAAAGGACACAGTAAACCATTGCCACACTCCTAATTCTAACAGTGTCTTAATGCCCAAATTGCCAAACCAAATTCCAATGACAGTATGTTTAGAGTACCTTTCAAAATCACTGAATGTTAAATACACCGTAAGTTTTTTGTCATATTAATAAATCAATTGGGTAATTATTAAAAACAATAAGGCAATTGCTTTGCCATTATTTACAAAGGGCATACAACTATATAATTTCATCCTGAAAGATTGTTGTCCTCATCAGCTGAAAACGGCTGCAGCAAATCCACACGTGTGTCAAATGAACCGCAATATTTACTTGCCTCTTGACTGCCTTTAGAAAATGTTATAACTTTCCTTCTCCTGTCTCGCATCCTGAGACACAATACTTTTGAATCTCACTATCAAATGATTAACCAGCTTGACAAAAGTAACGAATGAAGCACCTGTGGTGTGAGAGATAAATTGTGGGGCAACAACAAACTATGTATCTATCATCACAATGCTTAGTCACAAAGCATATCATCCACTTCAAACACTACAGCCATTTATGGAGGTCATGGTCGTGCAGAAATCGATTCCTTCTGGTTTGTTGAGAGAGCTGGCAGGTCAATTGGCTCCCTCTCCATTCCAAAAACCATTTATTTCCTTTGATGTCACCAAATTACATGACCTAAGAGGTGCCAAATTATCATTTTATAATCCTGTTTTATACATTTTGTTGTGCTTGTTTTCACAATATACCCTTTGAGCATGTGTACAGTATAGGCACCATGTTGTCCTCAGGCTGCCTCTTACCTTGGATGATACCAGCAGTGAAATCTCATGTGGCGTAGAAAAAGGCAATTCTGCTGTTGTATCATCATCAGAGTCTTCATTCAGAGTACTCTGCCATAATTTGAGAGCATGTTTTTGCCCTCGGTAATCAGAAATATCAAAAAGGCATTGCTTTAGTCAATGCTCATTGGCACAGTAGTAGTATTTAGGGGAGGCGACCAACAGCTGAGGTCATTTGCACCATTAGGGATGGACAGGAAAGGATGAAGGGTGGAAAGAAACCCCAGCGTTGGCATTAGCCTATGTTTAAAGAAAGGTGCGAAGGATTCAATGGCTTAATGTGTCATCCGATGGATGGCACACTCACTTAAAGTGCCTCCCACAAAGCACCTCAAGTAGGGATTGAGATACCACTGAAATATATTCAACACCACTGGGATTGGACCCAGGCCCTCTGGGTGGGAAGCCAGTGCAGATAGCCTCCACACCATCTTGATCCCCGTTGAGTGGAATACTGATGCTGGATATCCATTGGAGATCCATTAGTTGTTTTGTGCTGTGTCCTGCTTGAAGGTGTGCGGCAGAGATGGACCAGCAAATTTGATCATTTTCTCATTTTGTAACCATCGAAAATCTTCTGGCAAGGAGCTGAGGGTGTTGTCTTCAGTTAACGTGGATGAATATGAGTCTGCAGTCAATTATTTAGAGGAGAATAGTGAGTCATGCCATTTGAAAAAAATATTTTGGAAATTATTGCTCTTTACTTTTTTTTTTACTTATCCACTTTAATATTAATTTAAGTTTCATAAATAATAAGTATTCAAATAAAAATTATTCATATTCTTCATTGAGTGACCTCACGCTCTCCATACATTAACTAATTTTTCAACAAACCAATGTAGAAAGCACCAAGTTATGCCTAGTTTAAATAAGAAATGACTTTTACAGCATATATTACGTGAAATTTTATGTTTTTAAAATGTAACTTTGTTATGTACCATCATTAACATTCCCGTTGTATCTAATTAAAGAAAATGCAATCACTCATATGTATTTTATGACTGATGAGAGGACTGCAGCACCTCTGGTAATTAATTGTAACTCCTGTTTTCATGTTGAGTGAAGGCAGACGTTGGTCTCACGAGGAATCAATAATAATGCAGACCTATGGCGAGCAGCAGTCATTCTTGATGCAAGCAATCTTTTCATCGCAGATTACATGAGTAACCGTTTGTGCCAATCTGAAAATGTCTGGGTGGCTCCAGCGTGGGTTGGTTGGTGTAAAATTTTGCTCAGATGCACGGCTAGAGGGGTGCAATAAACCCACTTCAAAAATATCAATACAAGGCAATGCTTCTGAGTCTAGGGGTTTGAAACATCAACATATGTGGTTGGCCTCTTAATCTCACTGTCTTTTCCACCTCTTTAATGGCCTCAAACTCTGATTAAATTAAAATTATTAAAGGATAAAAGATATATTATAGTGATTCTGAGGGAGTACACGTATGAGATTGACTCCCAATTGTGATGAGGCACTAGAACAACTTCCACAATTCATAAATTGAGTAGCTTCAGGTGTGATGTGGTGGAAGTCGAACATAATGAATAACTGATCGTAGCACTTTTCCACTTGATAAAAATATTTTTTTTTTAATTTACGACCGGGTAGCATACAGCTTTTTTTTTAGTCATCAAAATATGTCAATTCAACATCATTTCTCTCCATAATTTTCTCTCACTGGATTGTGATTGAGCATAGGATGATATATCTGAAAAATGAAAAAAAAAACTCCCAACTCCACAACTGCTGATGGCTACCATATTAATGGTAATACTAATGGGCCAACAAATGTTTTCTTATTCACAATAACATTGAAGAAGGAGCTGCAGTCAAGTCGCAAAATAATAAAATTCAGCATTTGTTTTATTTGAGTAAGTACACATGAGAAATTTTCGAAGAGGTTGAGAAATATTTCTGGTATATAGGATATAATGTAATTTTCAGCTCTTTCCAATCATTGTACACATGCCCTTTTTGTATCAATTCTGGAGAGTCTTCAGAGCTTAAATGTTTTGGATAAAATGCTTCCTCAGACAGCACTTATTTTTTAAAATACAGGGTCTTTCCCAAGAATAAGTTGAACGATTTTTTCCCATTAATACGGTCAGCTGGAGTGGGGCAATTTGTGGTGGGAGGTCTTAGGTAAGCAATGTGACCCATGTCAGTTACAGTGTGCGGATTGTTGCTAGACTGGGCCCTTGTTCGAGAGTCATGACACAAATTCATGATGCCATGATGTTCCAAGGAACAACAATACGTGTTGAAATTTGGTGTTAAACTCAGAAAATTGGGTTAGGAGACTATGACTATTGGTTAAGAATTCTTACGGAGATGAGGCAATGTTCCCAGGAATGTTTTTCTGCTGGCATAAGATGTTCCAGGAGGGTAGAGAAGAGGTTGACGACGAAGAATGCCTTGACCATCCATCAACGACATGTGTAATGAAAATGTGCAAAAGTGAGAGTCATGCTTAATTCTGATTGATGCATTAGGGTCAGGATGTTAGCATGCTATTTTTAAGAATTTTAATAATATGTACTTTGATCTGTAATAAATTTTTTTCCCAGGTTTATCTTACTTTTCTTTGGGACAGAACCTGTAGATGTAGTCATTATGTCAGATGAAAACTGTGACAAACGCAGAGCATTCACATAGTGAGCATTTTCATTAAAAGAAGTAGAATTATTTTAAATAGAACTGCAACTTTATTGGCAGGATATATTGTTAACACAAAATATTCCTAATTCATAACCATGACATAAGCAAATCAATCAGTTATGTACACAAATAACCTATAATAATATTTGAGGAATAATTTAAAGCACAATTTAATACATCCTAATATTGCAAACAACAGTTTCCCCTCTATCCCAGAAGATATCACGAAAATGGTATGCCAATCAAATGCCATTAACCTATATTCTCCACTTTCATTTTGAGTCTGTTAATGGTCAAGTGATTTTTTGTCAAACAAGCACTCCATTAAGCCTCTCCAGGATCACTCATCCTTGCATCATATCTATATATTGTCTCTCACTTCACTGGAGAAAAAAGATTCCAATCACATTTCTGTGCACTACGGTCCACCTCAGCTGCTCCTGATTTTATAGTCTTTCGCTAATGTCATGTGGCTGTGGGTAATTTGGTCACACCTCTCCTGGCATACATGACATTAGTGAATCTTGAGTTGTCTGCTCAATCGATGAATCCATTGATACTTGAATAATGAAAGAGAAAAGAAAAGATTGCAGTTGAGTTAGGATACAATCAGTCAGTCAAGTACTGTGCACTAATAGGCCTTTCAAATGAAAGCATTGACAATGTCATGATTATTTATAAATCTAACTTTTGTCCCATTAGAAGAAAAAAGAAAAATGTAATGCATGAATGATCACTTAATTTAATTACTGTTCTGGTTTTATAAGTGCGTCAAGGGATAAGTAAAGCACTGTTGGTGCCTCAAAACTTGAGTTATTAGTGTGATAAAATGTTTCAAGTTTTTTTACTAGTTTTACTCAATAGAAAAATAATACTTTATTGGAATCTTCTTCTTAAATTAATATGATGTAAATTTTTTTCTAGTGAAACCTATACATTATGTTTGTGGCCTGAGGAATGTGATTGCATATGTTTAACAAGCTCACAGCAGGAAAAGACACACACACACATACACACACAAGGGAATAGCTGAAACAACTTCCAGAGACTGCTCATTCAGCTGTCTGTTGCCAAATGCTCCCCTCCCTTTCCTGGGCAGCGCAGTAAATGCTATCATCAAGGCCCTCTTGGAGTGTATTTAGAAATGATGGCCCCTACCTGTACTTCTCAAGACAAGGTGAAGCGGGGAAATGATCCCATAAATATGAATTCACTGCTTTCATCTTTTTGGCACTGTCCTTTGCGTGAGAAATTCTGGCCCTGAACTAACCAATGGCTTTTTTATTTCAAGAAATATTAATGAAAGAGTTACAAATTGTATTTACTCAATGCCTGAAAGAAAATCTTTTGATCTTTAGGTCCCTCTCAATAATTACTTACTATTGGAGCTATTGAATAAAATATGTATTCCTCATCCCATTATCTATTCAATGCTTTAGAATTTAATATTTGTGGATGCTTTCAATACGTTTCATGTATTTACAAACACTCCCTATAAAAAATTTCTCTTAGCTGAAGAATCTGAAGGTACTTCAGCATGCCATCAAAATTTGCTGCCATCTCTCAGAAGTGAATGATGGAAAATATTACTCAGTAAAATCATTCAGCTTTGCCATGATTCTGGGGACGGTTTCTCAGATTTTCATGTGGAATTGCAGTGGCTGGAACCGTCACATTTTCCAACTTGTCATCAATGCAAGGTGATTCCTAGACTTTTCTCAGTTGGCTTGCCACAAAAATAAGGAGTAATGGCTTCATATAATAGGGAACATTTTATTTTTTCTACAATCCTCATGCCCAGCTTGAATGTTTTGTGACCATTCAAGGGACTATTCCTATGAGGCTGCCAAATTTGTTGCTGTTTTTCCTTACCAGTGATGACATCACAGTAACGAATGGCTAAAAGAAACTTAGCCACCATGTGCTCAAAAAGGCTTCAAACATGGCAAGTTTGCCTTTTCTCATAATGGAGTTTACAGTGTGGGCAACACATGAAGAACCTTTGAAATGCAAACTCTACCTTTCCCAAGTCTGCCTTCTCCTGCAGTCCAGGACTCACTTCTTGCATGTTCATTGAGGCAGCAAATATGGTCCACACAGAGCCAAAACAAAGGGGGGAACTATGGCCACCTAATTTGTCTCAATCTTTCTCAAATATTTTCTTCCAGTCACTGGTGTCACATCAAGGTTTCCAATAGCACACATTGAACACCTTTAACAGCGGTTATGTTCCCAGCATAGAGCAGGCCCTTAATGAAAACAAACAGAATTTCACCAAATCGATTGTAAGATCATTTAAAATTATGTGGGTATTGGTTAACATGTATCAATTTATTTTCCCATATGTATCAAGAACAGCCACTTTAAACTATGCATAATCAGTGAGCTGACCTTTTAGAGTATTTTATTCAAGGTCAATATTTATGCACAATCCCCACTTTTATGGTTGTGGCAATAATTAATGACATTTAAAGCACCCACATGAGATGTAAAATCATTCAAAATAATCTAAGCAATGATCTACCCTCAATTACCGAGGCTGCCATCAAAGCTATTCATTATCATCTGAAACTATGCATATACTTCTATCCAGCAAATGTCAGGGGACAAGCTATCCACAGAGAACTTGAAGATTGGATTTTTGAAGAACTTATGAAACTAGATGCAATTAATGCGGGCAGCTACCTATTGGACAAGATAACTTATAAGAGCACCAATAAATAATAATGAGTACATATTTCTACTCTAAGCCTTTATTTAACTTTTCTCGCCAAAAATACAATGTACCACGCACATATGGTAGAGGAAATACTGGATAGAGGTAACCACGTTCACTTGTAGATGCCTATTAAAACACATATTTTATTTGAAGCTTGGCTCAGAAAAATTATATGTGTCTTTCATTTTTCATTGTCCTTCAATAAAAGTTTATTAGGTGTTTAATAAGGTGCCACCTTAATCATGGGCTAAAGAAGATTTGGACTAAATGATCATCATATTATTTGCACGAAAAAACAGTGCATAATATTGAAAGCAGAGAAAATCAATCAATTACATATTTAAAATCAACAAAACAATGGGGAGATTTGTGGTAAAAACACCACAAACTAGGCAACATACCAAGTTATGCTTCAAAAGTATCTACAGCAAATTTATTTAAAATAATAATATTCCATTAACCTAACTCAGCAAAGAAATACTTGGAGTGAATCATTTTAATAATTACATACAAGCTGCATTGTAGTAGCTTGTGCTGTCAGTCACATGCAGCAAAATACAAGGGGGAAGTTGAGGCCCATGGCCACATGTGAGAGATGAAAGGTAACATTTTCGATTTCCTACCTTTGAGGGATGTCACTTCTTGGACTCAATTCACAACTGCCTTTCCTTTCATAGAAGTTATTTTATGCCAGATTGTAAGCTTGTTAGAGGAGTGCAAATAATTTAGGTTTGGTGAAGAAATTTTTAATGCACTCCACCCTTGTTATAATACTGTAGCTTGCATTAAAGATTCAGATATACCACAGATCTTACTTTATAGCACTACTACGATAAGAAATTTTGAGAAAAATGTTGTAATAAAAACATGTTCATCCAGAGGGAATCCAAGAGGTCGCCAAAAGCCCACCTCTTCTGAAACACTCCTCCCCAAAAATTGCACCCATCCATTTTTGAATTGCGTTGAGACAAACCCAAGAAAAGCAATCCAGTGATCCAGTTACAACACTACTATTGGGTGTACAACAAGCTGGCAAATAATCTCAATCAAATTGGATGATAGCATGCTTCCACTAAGATTTTATTCCCCAAAAATGAATAAACATGAGCCTGGGAATAGTCATGAGTAATTACTAATCTACTCAAAATGATTGTCAAAGTCAGTGAAGATGGGAAATAAACATAGCCAAGAAAGTTTTTTGTATGAAGCAGTTTTAAAATTAATTGTATCAGTGAGGATATTTGGCAAACATTTAAAAGAGGAACATTCAGCTTCCAAAAACTCTAAAATCAGCTATTTTCATTTTCAGGCTTCTTACATTTTGATTATCGGCAGCAAAAGTATACATTATTACCAAATTCAACCGCTTTCTAACACAAACTGACAATTTCTCGATATACTAGTACTACTTTACTAGTACACCCACATCCATTGATATCATCTTTGGCTCACCTTGGTTTTTTGGTTCCATCATCTTATTGTAATGCATATTTAAGTAGTATGTTGTATGTTGTTGGGTTTATTCAGAAGGCAGACAATAGGTGAAAGGGCTACATGCCAATAATAATATATTTTCATTCCATTGGTCAATTCATAAATGGTAATTGCCAAAGAGAGACAGGGACATGTGTGTGTGTGGATTTTCATGCATGGATGTATACTTTTTCCCCGGTAAGTTGTCGCATAATTTGATGGTCTCGACTTATTTGTTAAAGAGATAACTTTTAAAGTGCATCAGCTCATATTTTTTAATTCAGTGTTCATTATTCACAGAAAAATCTACCTACTGGTACCCAAAAACCATCAATAGAATGTGTGGAAGGAGATAATTACACACCAGGCATACAACACCAAAAATTAAGTTTTTCTTAACTTTTAGTTCCAATAGTGTTTTGTAAAATAAGGCTGTACTCCATTCAGGGGGATATGTTACTTAACTTGTAATTTACATTTCTGTCACCTATTCTTTAAACATATCTATTTCATAATTAAAGACCTCAAGATATCTTCCAGAGAATAAGAATCTTTAAGTTTAACGTAAGGCTAGATTAATGCAAATTAAAAGGAGATACATAAAAAAGCTAAAGATTAGGATTGACTGTACGTTCCAAAAATTCCCAAAACTTTAATATACAATTATACCAGTGGTATTATATGCTTTTAAGCATACATTTACCTGTATGCCTTTAACAACGGTGGGTTTAAAAGGGAAATTAATTCTAAGATGAAATGATAGATGGCCATGGAGAATTGTATGCAATTGGGTGTAATTAAGAGACCAGTAAAAAATTATTAAGTCAAGTGTTGTGGATGTGCCTGTAGTGACTTTGGATGGCATGTCATTTGAAATGTTGAGTCCAAATGAGCTCAACAAGTTGACAAGATCAACCCTCCCAGGTGAGTTTTCACTCAGTTGGTCAATATATGAATCACCAATCATCAAGGAATACCGAAAACCTTTACACATTATTAAAGGCATGGCATGAATCAAATGCCTTAAAAATAAAATAAAATTTAAAGTCTGGAAAGTTACTGCTAGGTAAATGGTAAAGACAGCAAATTGCAAATGACAAACTGTTTATCCTAAGGACAGCCATATGAATACATTATCTTTGACAGTGACACCCTGGTAAAAGATATGAAAATTAGGTCTACAAAATTTCAATAATAACACTTTATCACTTCACTTGGGCATGACAGACATGAGAAATTAAATTCAGTCCATGAAGCTTAAAAGCTTAGATTTTACTTTCTTTTAGCCAATGTTCAGTTGGAAAAAGCATGTCCCACTTGAGTTTTTTTACAACAAGTTTTAGCTCACAAGTCTTATTTGAATTGACTGGATATTGAGGTACATATATTAAATTCAGTCCATGTAGTTATGTTTGCTTTTCCTTTTGTGATGACACCAGCAGTAGGCCTTGGGCCATTGGTGTTTCCTCCATCATCTGGAAGCCATGGGCATAAGGCCAAGGTCAGGGGTATCAAGGAAAATGGTGCTGACTAGAGATGGCAAGCAGGCACCCTGTTCAATGGGATGAGAGGATATGGATGGGGATGGCTCAATGGGCAGTTTGCTAATAGGAGGACTGAGCAAGGGCACCATCACTCGTGGAATGAGATTTCACCAAGTTCATGCATTGGGTGGAGGGGAGACCAAAATCTACTATTGCTGGGAGCTGCTTTTGCACAGAGGACTTGTTTGGTGGACCATCCATCCAATCTTCTTGCTTGTACACTGGACAGCCAAGTTCCACGTTGTCAAGGTCAATTTCAAGCTAGCAATGCATTTACTTTAACATTAAAGGAGGTGGTTATGTCCTACATTGTATAGTCATATGCAGATAAGATTGTTGCGTGAATTTTGCTTATAAAATATTTGAGAATGTCACTGCACTCAACTATTGGTGGACTCATACGATGAACATGGTATCAGACTCTGTCAAGTTATCTTCAGAGGTATTCGATTCTAAGACTCTTGCTAAACACAAAATTGTTTCACTTGCGGTGGGGTCATACTACAGTCAAGTTCTTTGTTTTTTGAGGGGAATACTCTTAATGGGAATAGCACCAGCCAAATGTAGAGTGGTAGTTGCTGTGTGCGTATTTTCTGGCAAAGTTAAGTCAGAACAAGGTCTGCATAAAGTTCATTACAAGGTGGAAATGCTTGGATGGCAGGAATGGACACTCGATTCAGACTAATTCGTGGCCAGGAAAAAATCCTGAGGTCTGGTCAAGAAACAGCATTTTGATAGCCCATGAGTGTTTTGTTGGGGCTACATTCTAAGATAAATCACTAGACTAGGCTTCTTTCACATAATAAATGTCATAGTAATAGCTGGAGATTCTAATAACTAGATTAACGGAATGATCCATTCCTAGTGTTAATTTTCCCAAATAGAGCATACAATTTTATCAGAAAGATCAACACCAAGTGAAGATGAAAGGGTGTCACTGATGGTAGCTTCAGCATGGTAGATGTTGCTTGGTTCACTGGCCTGCTTACACTCAGTAATATGACACATAGCTGGGGTGCTGATTCCTTTTGTCCATTTCATCAAACAACAATTCCTTGTGCTCCATGCTATCCAAAGGAGATGCTGCCACTCTCAAAGCAATTCGGGGTCGGGGTCACATGATTATCGAGTAGTAGTAGTTTTTAGGGCTGGCGACCGACAGCTGAGGTCATTTTTGCCATTAGGGATGGATGGGAAAGGTGGAAGGGAAGGGTGGAGAGAAATCCGGAATGGGCATTGGCCTACTCTTAACGAAAGGCACGAAGGGATCTGGAGTTTAAAATCCCATCCGACGGACGTTGTACTCACTCGAAGTTCTCTCCACGAAGCACCACCCCAAGCAGGGATTGGGATACTATTGAAAAAGATCTTTCATCTCCAGGATTCAAATCCAGGCCCTCTTGGAGGGAAGTCAGTGCATTTGCCACTGCACCATTCTGATCCCCACGTAATTACCAAATGAGAGTTTAGTTCTCAGCAATATTTGTATTCAAATAAAAAACCTCAGATATTTTACAATAATAGGAGAACTTGCAGGGTTACCTTTGCAACACAACTCACAGCCACAAATTAACCATTTGCTTGCATCCACTTATGAATATACACAAATTCACTATGCAAGAGACTACAAACTGGCAGATTGATCAGTACCTGCTTCATTTCACTTCTTTACGTTAAGTGGTATGCCATTGCAAATGCGATACATTAAGTGGTATCCATTGCAAAATGGTATTGCAAGAATATAGCATTTACTATACCCATTTTCTGAACTTTTGAATCTTTCCCATGGCACGTAGGTGCATGGAAATGGCTGGTTGAGTAACACCCAATAGGTCAACAAGCATTTTTTGCAATTATGTTTCATCTTGTTCCAAAATAGCCTGCAATTGATGATCCTCAACCTTTCTAGGCTGATTTTCTCACTCCTTATTGCTTAGGTCAAAATGGCCGTCTTTAAACTGACGAAGCTAATCTCTGCATGTTGTTTCTGATAAAACACTGTCGCCATGGGCCTTAACAAGCATTCGATGCGCTTCGGCAGCCGATTTCTTCAAATTAAAGCATAAAAGCAGGGCTTCCCGCAGATGCTTTTTTTTGCATAAATTCTTTTGAAAAACACTTCTTTTTCACTAATGAATAAGATATTCCAATGGCTGAACTGATTGTTAGGCCATTTAAATGTTCTCTTACACTATATTAAAAATGAAATTTCTGTATTTATCAAAGGAAAATATGAGATGCACATGGAAAGCACGATGATGCAAAATCTTTGAAGTGTTTCTTTACCAGACAAGAAATGGATTATGCCTGGAAATGTGACTATTTTATTTTTTCAATTAAATTCTGTCAAATGGAATAATTGCATGTCTATCGCATTACAATTTTGGCCACCCATTTTTTTAATGTGCCTGAAATTGATGTATGTATGTATAAATTATAAAACTTTAAGTGGCTTATCACTTTAAATTAAATTTCAATTGCTTTCAGAGGATAAAGACATTTATCAAATCATGTAGCATAAGTCACGACATTTTAGTGCAAAAGTAGTGTCATCAGCATATAAAACAGATTTAGGTTTCATATTACACAGCAAATCATTAATCATGATGATGAAAAGTACTGGGCCAAGCACATAGCCCTGTGGTATACCACATTTTACTTTAAGAGCTGCAGATCGACCGCAATCAAGTTAAACCAATTGGTGGCATTCATCCAAATATGACTTCATTAGTTTCAGTGCAACAACCTTAACACCATAATATTCTAGCTTTGATTGTAATATTGAATGATTAACACAGTCAAAAGCCTTACTAAGATCACATAGTGTCACAGAGACTGATTCCTTCTCTTCAAATGCATTAATGACATAATTCTGCTCTGCTCTGCAACTATGCTCTCTACTGCCAAAATTGTAAATTTCCCTGATCGAAAGCCATACTAAGATTTGGAAAAGAGATAGTTTGACTCAAAAAATTACATATTTGATCTTTTATTATAGCTTCAAAAATTTTACCAATAACAGGGACTATGGAAATGGAAATTATGCATGAACACTCAAGCTATAATGACATTTTATGGCAGAGAGCAGCTATATATCAGCATTGTTTCTTCAGTTCCCATCCATCTTTGCATGCAACTTAGCATATGGATGATTGGATGAGGATGAAATGTATATTCTAGTTTTCACATTGAGTCTTAAGTAGGCAGTAATTTATAAGCTTTTTGACTGGAGTTTAGTGAACTCAAATTAAATTTATTCATTGGAAGGGCTTAAAGTACTTATTCTGCATGACTGGACAAGGTACATACTAGGGCAAGAGTCAGATTTCCTAAAAAAATATGTTTTCATAGTATTTAAGTTGAACCCCTATATTCAATATCCATTTAAGATATAGCCTGCAGACAAATTTTAAAACCACTAACATTCTAAACAGATTGTAGTTCTATGTCCATGTTTTCCCTACTTCCTTTTTCACTTTTACAATAAAACAAAACAGGGTCGACGGGCATTCAGTCAAACAGAGCAGCTGTGGAAACAAAAGAAACCACAAGCAGAGGGAAATGATTCTACGCAAGAAATATCATGTGGTATTAATTTATGCCATTGCTTTCATTCTCTAAAAATAAGAAAACTGAAATATAAAGGAAAAAATTAGTTAATTTCCAAACCTCATTGGAGAAATCTTTAAAGATAGACAGTAGCTATTGAACGCTTGGGGGTCCTAATTACAGCTCCACATAGAGCTTCAAGGAATAATGGAAGGTGCTTTGTGTCAATTATAGAATTTGGTTGGGAGTGCAGAAGACAAGTAAACTCTCATAGTTATCACTACCTCTCTCCTTGGGGGATATCATGAGGAGTTACAGGTTTACTAGGTTAGGAGTGTCACCCCTAAATAGCGCCAGATCTTTGAGTGATAAAATAACCCTGAACCCTGAAATTAAGCATCATAAGATGAGCATGCAGACATTAGAAGATATACCAACCATGCGTGTGTGATGGGAACAAGGCATTGGTCGTGGGAGTGACAGGAGAGGGGGCTGAGGCGGACACGACGGCCACTTTGTTGTTGTTGTTGCTGCCGGCTCCTCCTGCGAGTGGGACCGCTGACACGCTGACGGGTTGCTGACTGAGAGAGGGTGGTGACTGGAAGGAGTAGGTGAGGTGGAGGTTGATGTGCCTCCCGAACGGGGAGGAGTCCGTGTCGCCTCTTGGGATGGGTGCTGATGCGTGGTGAACTGCCAAAGGAACACCCCAGAGTGTGACATCAGTGGTTGGAACAATCGATACTACACACTCAGGCCAGTTGGGACATGGTTATTCTTGGATTTTTAGAGTTGGGGCATCAAGGGAGAAGGACAGGAAAAAGGGACACTTGGTAACTAAAGTACAGATACTGGAAAAATAAAAATTAAATCATGTATGCATCAATAATTTGAGGCATATTCAATTGCCCTGAATATAAGTGCTATTTTTATAAAATTGACCCAAAAATATTTCCAAGGTCTGCATTAGAGCACAATTTTTTTCTGAAAATAAATGTATTTCCCATATATATATATATATGGGTCGCGATAGTCCAGTGGGTAGAGCGTTGGACTGCTGACCAGTGGGTCCTGGGTTCGATTCCCTGGCAAGGCACTCTGGGCACCTGCAGCTCCACCCAAGCTAAAGTGACTTTTCGGGTACCAGGTCTTCTTGGGAAACCATAACCGGCACAGGAAAAGGAACTGGCCCCCCTACCCTGATGTGTGAATTTTCACACGCCGTATAGGGCTTAGTACTGGGTGATCTCTACCATCACCTACTAAACCGACCTTCGGGTTGATTACAGTGTTTATGGTTTATATATATATATATATATATATATATATATATATATATATATATATATATATATATATATGCTTTCGTAGACGTAACACGGAAGTGCCGAATAGTACAATACACACTCGAACACTCAAACAAGAACACTCACACGTATTTTCTTGATATTTCGACGGAAACAATTCGTCTTCATCTGAAGATATAGATGTAATGACTGCTGGAATTGTTGAGGTGAGGGGTGCGAGAGAAAGGGAAGGGGGCCAGGGGAAGGGGAGAATGGGAGGCAAAGGAGGGGTGAAAGGAATGGTTGGGGAGAGGAAAGGGAGAGGGAAGGGGTGGAATTGACACAAAATCGGAAAATAGAACAACATGCTCACCGCAACTATTGCAACATACGAGACTCATGCTTCACCTTCAAAGTATTGATAAAGACCTCGCAAGTCAAAACAAAGGCCACGTACACCAAAACTCATTCGGAAAAACACAGTGTCCACCCCCCGATATGCTTTGCTTCCACAAAGTAACAATTTTAGGCCACTCCCATCAGTGAACGACATTGAGGCCCGTATGCTGATAGGCCATACAGATGTAAATGAATGCCATTTCAAGAGTTTTTAATTCTATAGGGTTATTGGATGTGGGAAGGGACGCTAGGACGGAAACATTGTAACACTGGTTGAAAGGGGTATTATGATGGGAAGCATGTTTAGGGATGGGGAGACCCGTGGACGGGGAGGAGGGATTGCACGAGGCACGGTGGTTATTAATCCTAATGTTAAGTGGTGTGGAACATTGGCCTATGTAAAAGGACGGGCAGAGTTTACAGGTAAGAAGATAAACAACATTCTTGGAAGTGCAAGAGGAATAGGGGAAGGGCAGGAGAGAGTTAAATGGTGGGATGGAGTGGGGTGGAGTGGTGAAAATAGGGCAGGTTTTGCATCTTGCTCGATGACATGGAGTGGGTATGGCTCTGGGGGTGTGACGGGATTTTGAGAGTGGCCTGGTGGATTTGAGGATATCTGCTAGGTTGGCGGGACGTTTGAAGGTGACAGAGGGGCAATTGGGAAGAAGGTTGGAGGAAGTGTTGTGATTTTTGAGGATGGGGAATAGGTCTTTGAAAATGAATTTGAGAGACTGAATGCCTGGGAAGTAGGTAGTACAGATTGAGAGAGGCTGAGAGTCTGTGGTTGAGGCAGGCTTGGGGGTGTAGGAATGTTTAAGTATTTTTTTATGGAGGAGAGAATCAGGGTATCCTCGTTGGAGGAGGGAGTGGTGAAGGTTGTTAAGGTATTTGTTAAGGGATTCGGGATGGTTGCAAATGCGGTGACCGCGGATAGAGAGAGAGTAAGGGAGGCATGAGTCTCGTATGTTGCAATAGTTGCGGTGAGCATGTTGTTCTATTTTCCGATTTTGTGTCAATTCCACCCCTTCCCTCTCCCTTTCCTCTCCCCAACCATATAACCATATAAACCATAAACACTGTAATCAACCCGAAGGTCGGTTTAGTAGGTGATGGAAGAGATCACCCAGTACTAAGCCCTATACGGCGTGTGAAAATTCACACATCAGGGTAGGGGGGCCAGTTCCTTTTCCTGTGCCGGTTATGGTTTCCCAAGAAGACCTGGTACCCGAAAAGTCACTTTAGCTTGGGTGGAGCTGCAGGTGCCCAGAGTGCCTTGCCCAGGAATTGACCCTGGGTACCTCTGGTCAGCAGTCCAATGCTCTACCACCTGGAATACCGCGACCTATATATGTATACGTGTTTATATATACGAGGGTCATCCGGAAAGTAGTACCCGTTCGTGCCGCATGAAGTGCTGACGACGCGAGTAGCCGCTGGACGAGGTCAGATAGCTTCAGTGGCTTGTCTGCCTTCTCTGAGCCAAGTTGCGTGACGCTAGCATTGCCTGTGTTGTTTCTGTGATTGTTTACAATGTTTAAAAAAATTGAGAACGCCGCCAGTTGTGAAGTGAGGGCAGTGATTAAATTCCTCAATGCAAGAAACGTTCGCCCATGTGATATTCATCGCCAATTAAAGGAGGTGTATGGAGACAATGTAATGGACGAGTCGTCTGTTCGGCGGTGGTGTCGCAACTTCAACATGGGGAGGGGGAACACACACGACGATGAGCGTTCGGGGAGACCGTCTGTCATTACAGACCAACTGGTGAGCTCAGTTGACGAATTCGTGAGGAACGATCGGCGCGTCACAATTGATGACATCTGTGAGCATTTTCCCAATGTTTCTCGAACAATTGTTCATGAAATTGTTAAACACCATCTGCATTATGCAAAAATTTGTGCAAGATGGGTCCCTCGCGTATCTCAATGAGCTGGCGGCGAAGGACTATGCAGCAGGAATACAGAAACTTGTCACACGTTATGACAAATGCCTTAATTTGCTTGGAGATTATGTTGAGAAGTAGTTTAAAGTATCCTCTTTCAAATAAAATTTTTTATGTTTGTTAATATTTACTTTTGTGTCTTTATTTCACGAACGGGTACTACTTTCCGGATGACCCTCGTGTGTGTGTGTGTGTGTGTATATATATATATATATATATATATATATATATATATATATATATATATATATATATATATATATATATATATATATAGTATATATATGTATATATATATATATATTTATTTATAAGCAATGCAGACTGTTTTCAGTGATCATCTCGCTGATAGACCTGCAGTCACTCAGCCACTACTTCCATGCCCAATGACTTGTGGCTGACTTCATTTTAAAGGTTTAAAGGTCTTTACACAAACTCAGTAACAGCAATCTTGAGATGAAGGTGAACATTTTTATATTATTAGATTTTACTCCGGGAAATATTTCTTAATTGTGCATGGCTGATCCAAAAATTCCCATTCTGCCCCAACCTACTGAGAGTGGTAGAGAGCCTCGGGTTGCCATGAAGGAAGGAACTGTGGGTGAGAGCACCTGCGCAGGATGCATTGACATATGCAAAGGCCTTGTGAGGGCCAGCGCTAACGGTCCCTTGACAACTTATCTGCTCATGATGTTTGGATGCGAGGGCCAATTTCTATTTATCCTGAGAATTATTCTTAAAAGAAAGCATATCCTGCAGTCATTGGTTTATTTAATAAATTGTTGCACTTTGGGAGGAAGTTACTCATTACTGGAAAAGGCAGATTTTATGGCAACTTATAAAAAGTATTTAAATATCCTTCTACACACAAATAAGGCAGTACCCACAGCTGACTAAGAGGGCATACTTACAGAGAGCTCTGCATAGCCTTATTGAAAAGTAATAAAAATAAAGTTTCCTCTGAAATCTCAGTAGATGCAGCAGGTGTAAGCATTCCACAAAATTTCAGTGTCAATTCCTAGGAGTTGTCCTGCATAGAAACATGTCATGGGAGGAAGGTATTTTGAAATTATGTAGACAGATAAGTTCCCTATGCTTCCTCATAAGAAATATTAGATATTCTGTAAATTTAGAGATCCTTCTCTCCATTAATAATGGTTAATTATAGTATTGTATTCTTGTATCCTCTTCTGAGGTTCCTCTCCCCATGTGGGGATATATATATATACATATATATTAATATATATATATATATACATATATATATATATATATATATATATATATATACATACATATATATATATATATATATATATATATATATATATATATATATATATATACATACATATATATATATATATATATATATATATATATATATATATAATCTTGCATGCAAAGGGTAATATTTCTCAGTACAGGTCCAATAACGATTTCTGTAGTCACTATACAAGGACCTGCAATGACCTACACCAGCCATTTGTCAGAACACACAACACTGGGCCTAAAGGAATCATGGACAGTAGTATTTATCAGGGACGGTAATTTTTTTATAAAATCAGAGCAGTGTAGATGTATATATGCAAGGGAGAGGAAAGATTGTAAGATGATCACATAATGGGCTAACTAGATACCAAATGGATACCCAAGTATGGCTTTAATTCATTTTTTTTGCAATGAGAATACTCTAGATAGCCCTTGAATTATCCCCAGAAGACTATACCACATTCTATGACAGATGTGAGTAATCCAGCATAGAAATACACTTTTAAGGTGTAAATGGAGGTTATTTGAACTCACTCTTGTGATTACCATGCAATTACCTGCCCTGAGTTTGTTGGAAAGATGATTGACTGATGTAAGTGGTTCAATCAAGATCCTCACATAAGTTAAGGTCCAGGAATTAGACAGCCCAAGAACATTAGATGGTGTAGTTGAATTTGCATCTGATGTCTGACGAGGAACAGAAGGATATGCAGAAAACACTGTGTGAGTGCAGAAGAGAATAAACATGCATGCAAGGATAGAGTAGCATGGAAGAAGTTAGGGAAAGAAAATAAGTTTCTATAAATCAACAGAGAGTGAAACATTTTTGGCTTAGCCTCTTGTGAAAGTAAATGATTCAAAATTCTCTGTTATCTGGTTTTCTCACTAGTTAAACTGCTCAAGTAAATTCAGAAAAAGTTCTCTGACAACATGTGCATATTTTAAAATCACATGAAAACTTTAGAACACCACATCTCAGATAAATAAGAATTCTGTTGTCCCTGCTGTTTCCCTTTTCATAATGTTTTGGTTGTATTCAAAGTGTTGGCATGCTCAGTGGGAGGAGTGAATTGAGTGAAGGCAAGAACAAATATGCTCTGAGTCTTAAGGAAGGAGCAAAAGTGGTTCTGGTGAGCAAGAATGGAAATTCATGGACAGAATTGGCTGAAATTTTTCACAAAGGAAGGATATTAAATAAAAAACCTCATAACGGAAGCTGAAATTTCAAAGCATTGAGAGTAAAATAGAATTCACAGAATTAAAAGTAAGAGAAAGGTGAATGCTAAAAAGGTGGATCAAGCTACTTACAAGTTTATTGAGCATGTGTAGAATGAGATTCCTGATCAATGACTGATGATGAACTGTGTGGTCATCTCAAATAGAGATGGACATGGGTGTGGAGTATTTTTATCTCCGGTTGAATGGTTAGAATGTAGTAGAACATTCTTCCTCAGCATTACATTTCATGTGATGTGTACTGCAGGATGTGATGAAAGCAAATTAGATCCCTCAAAGACCAAGAGTGGAGGAAAAGAGATAGTTTACTGTTTCAAAAATGTAGATTTAAATCTGCGATGTCTGATGTGGAATAAAAATAGAAGGATATTGTAAGTTATAATGAAAACTAAATGAGGGGAAATCTTTTGACTTTATCAGAAAATCTGAAAAACTAACTCCATGGTTACAGCATATGTAATCCTATACAATCTCCCTTCCTTGATGCATAACGTTCTGATTACCAGATTTTCCTTTTCTTTGATGGAATTCTACTGCTCTATAATTAAAAATACTGTGAAAGGCTGCAAACCCGCTTTGCCCTCTCATACCCTCCTGATAATATCTTACCTACTCATAACTTGTGCCCATTTCATATTGACTGGTTTTACTTTATTCCTTTCATATTTATTTCTTTGAGAAAGGGCACTAGACAAGTTGTTACTCCTGGCCTCAAACAGTGACTTTATTCCTTCCAGAAAAGGTCAACATATTGAACAATACACATTCTGGATAATCTGCCACTTCATAAAGGTACTTGAAGTTTTGTTGCTCTAATGGGAGCAATACCTGGAAATGAAAACTAATTAAAAATGACCACTCTTTTCATGAAGGCTCAGGTTCCCACAACTGCTGATCCATCATTAAAAAATTTCAAAACATGTAATAATATTGACCAACTTAGAGCTACTTTAATGGAGACCAGGCCAAGCTACTTTTAGTCACAGATATCCAAAATATGCACAAAGTAAAAGATAAGAGAAGCTATGACAGTGTCCATTTTAAGATGTTAAAAATACATTGAAAATTAATTACATGGCATTACAACTAATCCCTTCCCATGGATTACAGCCTTGATGGGGTGGAATGTCTTGTATATTCTGGTGACCCCTAGCTCACCCATGGGCTATGGCTAAACGTCAAAGAGACCTCAATCAAACATCTGCAGAAGCACTGGATGCACCTTGGGGGATGGTTCCAGCTATGAAAATTGCGGTACAATGCAATAAAATCCCACCTAATGTTCTTATCTGGTGGCACAGGGAAGAAGTCCAGAAGAGCCAGTGGTCTGTCAATGGATTTTCCCTACCAAATCAGTAAAATTTTTAGGGGAGGCTATCGATAGGCTATGGAATTTCAGGCGACGTGGATGGGGCAGACAGACATCTGAGCCGGGTGCAACCTATCTCATCATGAGAAATAATGACCATTCGGGTGGTGTCAAGTCAAAGTGTCAGAATGGAGTATGCTGGACTGAAATGTTTCTGAGTGTCACCTGCATTAAAAAAGGTGTCACTGGAACACAGAATCCTGAGACAGCTGCACATTATTCGTCCTTCAGTTACCTAGAACACTGTGAAAATTGAAGAAAAATGTGGCACATCAGGTAGCTGACTATATCTCTGATCTAATGGAAGCCATCCCACAATTATTAGGATATCACAAATAAAAACTGCCAAAGGAGATGTTTATGATGCTAGCATGAATCATCAGCAAGTATCTTCCGTCTGGTGTTGAGTCTTAATGATAGGTATAATAGGGTACGCACCTCCTTTCATTGGATGGAAGGCTACACTCAAAGCACCCTTCTGAAGCACTCAAATATGGATTGGGAGAGCAATTACATCTTTGCCATTAGTGGGGTTTGAAACTGGACCAATTAGTATTCTTCTCTCTCAAGTGAAACTGTAACACAACAAGGTTAAACTCAATATCCTCCATCACACTTGGTCCTGAGCATCTTCTTTCATTTGTCTGTGACTTCTAACTTTCTCTTATCATCATTATCTCTGGTCCTCTATTCTCCTCATCATTATCACACTCATCTTCCAGCAACAGCCTTGAAGTATCAGCATGTGAATCAATATAGTTCCTTTATTCAGGTCATCCATTCTTTCCTGCTCTCTTCCAATCACAACTTCATCTTTGCACCTTCATTTTATATTCACTGTTTGCTTATCTTCTTTGGTTCTCTCATTCTCAGATTCCTGACTATTCTGTACATTTCTTCCGATTTTTCCTCACTTCTCCAGTTCTTCTACCTCATTACTCTGTCTCTGAGTACATCTCTCTCTTCCCATTTCTAGACTCATCAATCAACCTCCTTGATTCATTGCTATGTTTTCTGCACTGTTTCATTCCATTTTCAAAAAAGTAATTTTTTCCATTTTCTATGGTCCTCCATTGTATCTAACATAATCTTTTTTTTTACATTATGTCTTATTCCTTTCATTTTTACATCTCCAGCTTCTTCCTCTAAAGCCTTCAGCATTGTGTTTCAAATGTCATTCAATTCCTCTAATACTATTCTACTAAGTATATTTGTAGCCTGCTTTCAATTGTCAAGTTTCTCTTGACATTTTTTTAGCATTATCTTTCCAAGAACTTTCATTATTTGACTTTTCAAAATCCCATTTCTTTATCTGCTGTTCTTTTTTGACATGCTTCAGCCTTTTTTGTGCATCAACCTATGAGTACATTACGAGATGTGTCAATGCCCACATCTGGAAAGGTTTTAGTCATCTTGGCACTATTTTTGAACCTTTTTTTCACTATAATAAAATCTATTACATACTCACAGAAGCCTTCCACCTTTCTAAGTGTTTGCTGAACCATTTATTAGTTATCTAAAGGTCCAAATGTTTTCAAAAGTCTATCATTTTTCCTCTTCTTTCATTTCTCTTTCTAAGTCCATATTTTCCAACTGTATATCTCTCTATTTCCTTCCCCGTCATTCTTATACTATTCCAATCTTCCATCATTGCTGTTCTCAAATGTCCTTTCCCATTTTCTACATTGACTGCCTCTATCTGCTAAGACATCTGATATCAACATCCATTGCTGATGTAGGCATGTAAACCTCAAAAATCAACAAGTCCACTGGGTCACTCAACTGTCTATTTTCTAAAACTTTGTTACTTACCGGAAGAAGCTTCACTATCTTTCTCCTCTTATGTTTTCCATACATTCTTCTTACAACATGGTCTTTACTTTGTCCCCCTTACTATTGATCTTATGGTGTGCTTAGACATGGCTTAATTGCATGCACAAAAGTACTCTATTGTGTGGTCAATTATTATATTTTTTACAATTCACTTGTTTATTTGGCTCATGTTACTTAGAATTTTATTTTATCAAACATATCACAAGCTCTTCCAATTGCCGAAGATAAGCCAATATTACTTCCAAGAAACCGCAGTAGATGCCGCAACAGTAACTTTAAACGGAGTCATCCGCTAACGTGCATTTCAATGCAACAATTTCAGAGTTTTAAAAATCATTCGCCTTAACCAGCATTCGAACCTGGGTCCCTTGATTTTCGATCGAGTCCTTTAGCCAGCTAAGCTATCGAAGCGTCCTATTAAATAATGACATTAACTGGCTAAACCACTCGGTCGGACGTCGAAGGATCCGGGTTCCTATGCTGGTTAAGGCGAATGATTTTAAAAACTCTGAAACTCTGAAGGCGAATGATTTTTACATCCAATTCATTTTATATTTACATTTTACATTCTGAAATTGTTGCATTGGAACCAATATTACTTATTAGCATCAGAAAGCTGAAAGCTTTCCCTTGTTAAGGGGCCTGGAAAATATTCGTTGTCAGCATAAAATATCAAACCCTGTTTCAAATGGTTTTAAAAAGTTTAATAAATTTAAATAAAAAAGTATTTTTCTCTCTATGTTCAAAAAATGTGTTGCTAAGTTTATTGCACCGGTTTATGGTAATAAGTAAACAAATATACATACGTATTTGGAACTAAGGAAGATACCAAAATGAATGCAACATATAGAAAGGTATTCTCTTTAAAACTCCTCCGTTCATTTTAATTTTCTTTTCAGAACGCCTAAAAAAAAGCTTGTATTCACAATTATCTAAGAAGCGCGAAAGTTATTCCCTGAGCAATATTTTCATTGAGAAAGGAATGGGTTGACCAAGGCGAGTGGAGGAGGAGAGTGTGGTGTTGCAGCAAATCCAAAATTGTATTTTAGCGACAGCAGAATGACGATGGAAGTTGGACGCAACATTTCCACTGCAAGAGAAGTTGTCGCGAATTCAGAGTCTAGAAGTATGGGGTATGTACCGCATGGACTGTATCACGTGTTACTCACTCTGGCTCTTCAGTTTCCCCGTGTGCAGGTGCTTCTTCTGCCGTGCCCTCGAGTTCTGGAACCACACCTGAGTGACCCGCTTGCTAAGGCCCGTGATCTGTGCGATCCTCTCCAAGTCCTGGCCGTCTGGGTTCGAGTCCAGCTGGAAGTTGGCCTGAAGAACCTGCAGCTGCTCCTCCGTGAACGTGGTCCTCACCCTCTTCGCCTTGTTCTTCTGGTAACTCTCAGATTCTCCGCCCTCTGGCATTGCCGCAGATGACACGAAATTCAGGAGGGTGGGGAAGAGAGAAGGACAGTGGTTCAAGATGGGAGTACATACCACTGCATGGAAAGAGAATGTTACTCTCGATGACGATTAAAAGAAAATCTGTTTTCCTTTACGCTAGAAGGAGGCCAGTAAACCTCATTCGTGAGTTCACCAAAAGTCTCTCGGAATAGATCAAAAGCTCGAAGCAATGAAAGCAACAAGGCCTGTATATCTTTTGGAGCACCAAGTATAACGTAATCTTAAAGTACCATCGCACAAAAGGTGTGCAAATACACATGGTAATCGAAGTGTGTAATTGAATACAATTGGTACACTATGCTGAAGATAACTTCAAAGGCACAAATCTGTGCCTGCAACAGAGCCGATTTTGCCGGTGATCCTTACGGTTGAATCACCTGATGATTTCAACGACTGACTAGTCGCATAATATGGGAGGGGTTTTGCCCGACATCTAATTATTTCTTTGCATCTATTACATTATTATCAAAACAATAAATGATCTGATGAACTGAAATGATCCCTTGAAAAACTTCAAAGAAATCACAAAAATTGGAATGGAACAGAGGGTTTGATAGAAGGGTAGGTTTGACAGACGTGGCATCCCAAACCAATATTTCGTTTGGTGCCCTAGCAATATCATCGGGTATCAGAGTACGCCTCCTTTATATGGCGCCAGTACTTGTCAACCATGGGCATCTGAACCTCGTCCCAACGATATCCTTGTTTTCTTTATCTCGGAACGTCCATAGTTTCACTTCCCTGCTCGCCTGCGGATTAGAAGAGTTCCATCTCGCGTGCTACAAATGTAACTGACGCAAAAAAACAGCGAACTTCTGATGCAATCACGGTAGGAACGGTAGCGTAGAGAAAGAGGTATATAAGAACAAGTTGAGTTGATAGGGAGCACTCCATTTATTTCACCGGTTCGTTTTCCCTAACAGAAGACCAAAAGGTTGAACTCCGGTGGGATGACTCACGCACGAGTCGATTCCAACTGGCGCCACAGTCTGCCGAGGCGGTGAGCGATGCGCATTCCGGCTTCCTTCTTGCAGGGGCGTCCAAGCACACACACGGAGTGGAACTCCATCCCATGGTGCGTGGGATCAGTTCCTTTGACGGCGATCCCTTTTGGTTCTTCGGCACTCTCTGCCCACATTCGGCGCCCGGCTCTTCCTTTGCGAAGGTCGTCAAGAGAAGAGTGTGGGTGACATCTTCATTTTCGACTTCCGGCGAGAGCCCGCTTTGCCCATTTTCGCCGCCGAAAGCCACGTGCTTTCGCGTATGGCTTCACGGAGGGCCTATTTCCTTGGTGCACCCCACAGCACGACTCGTCGTCAACCCTTGGTTCAGTCCGGATGGCGTCCGTTGGCAAATTTCGCGATCGGCCCCAACCTTGGCCCGAATGGATATTTTTACATTAAGAGGAATCATATCAATGATGTGTACACGTCATCATATGTTTTAGAGTAGTCGAATTCCTTGAATAAAGCTGTTGTGGAAAAAGAGTAGTCCTTTACCTCGAATGAATTACGATTTACCGTAAAAATTACTCTTGAAGTTTGGTGATAGCGGCAATACAAGGTGTATATAAAAAGTATCGGGAACAATTTGTTCCTGAAGTGACCGTACGTCGCAGCGCGCTCGCACCGCACAGGCTCGGTGGTGGGGGATTTGAAGTTCAATACGTGCCAATTGCCAATCGCCGGCGTGCGTTCGTTCGGGCTATATTGTGTTTCCTGTCGAGTGACTCGGTTCAAACGCAAAGTGAAACAAACGATTGAGCAGCGATACTACATCAAATTTTGTGTGTGGACTGGGGAAATCGGGTTCGGAGACGTTGATCATGATTCGCCAACTGTTCAAGGGTGAAAGAATGTCACAAACTGAAGTTTTTGAGTGGCACAAGCTCTTAAAAGATGGCCGAGAGAGTAGTGTGGAAGACTAGTCCCGCTCTGGATGGCCGTCGACGTCAAGAACCGACGATCACGTGAAACGTGTGCGTGAAGTGCTGAATTCAGACCGTCAGTTGTTAAGTCTACGCACGATCACAGATCGTATTGGAATCAATAAGATGACAGTGCACACCAATATTTCGGGAAATTTGGTGATGGGAAGATCAGCGCTAAACTCATCCTTCCGAAGGTCTTTGGACGGCCGAGGAAAAGCCACTGACAAAATTGTGACCACACGTAGAGCATGTACTTGGAAGAATTTTGAGGCATTGTAGCAATATATCTATTTTTTCCGAAAGCTTTTCTTATAATTTTTATTCAAACCTTGTTTATACTCATTGGCAAACCTCTATAACGATACATATAGTTGGTTAGCGTTGTCATATTTTGTATTTTTTATTATAACCATGATGAAATGTTATTCATTTTTCTAGTCAATGAAATCATACAAGAACATTGAAATGGTATGTTGTTATAATTCGCGCTCGAGTAACTTTCCTGAAAGAGCAATCAAGTACATTTTATAAATGATAATTCAATTGATATAAAAATAGAGTAATTACGTAGAAAATAGTATTTTTAGCAAAAAGAAAGCATTTTATCATAAATACATTTTTAACATACGATCGCCACCAGTTAAAAAAACAAAAGAATCGTGATAAGCATGATATGCACGTGTGGACCGGCGATAATAGCTCTTGTGCTTTTACAATTGGCGTTAAAATATATTTACGCTAAAAATGAAAAGTGAAGTTTGGAAATACCGTCAAATTATATGACAGTAATGAGAAATATATGTGCCAGTATTGTAGTGTGACCATTTCTCGGGGTGTAAAATGTCATTCCTCTGCTGACATGAAAAAGCATATGAACAAGCACCACGG